>NC_134484.1:42879654-43022154 GCF_040206685.1 Ascaphus truei | reverse complement strand
TCGTAATGCAGTAAGATGGGGTTTGCAGTCTCTTGTGGAGAAAATAAAAATAAAAAATTACAATAAAAATTTTAAAAAAATTTTTTGGTCACTCACTCAGGCAAGCAAGCAGTGGTGGGCGAAGTTACAGGCGCTTGCTCAGTAAATTCCTGCTGTCAAGCAGGAATGTGATTGAAACCAGACACACGTTCAAAGGAATGGTGTGGGAGAGATGTACTGCATTGTAGAGAAGATAAGAAGTTGAAATACCCTGCAGTGCAGTTAATTATCCTGAGCGAGGGGAGAGCGCTGTATATGCCGAAATATGACACTGTTACAGTACTGTACACGCCTATGCGTTTCAACAATTTTCAAATGTGACATACCGTACAGCAGCACAGCACTGCAAATGCATGTATACTTTAAATATGCAAATTTACAATTACTGCGCGCGCACACACAGACTGTGTACTGATGTAGGTTGAACCGCGAGGGTATTAGACTTCCAAGACAACAGCTCGCAAACGCCCCCCTGAGTTTTTACACGGCATTGCAGTATTGCAGACAGCGATAATAAAATCCTAATATCACGAGCGCGAAAATAACGCAGTTCACTCCGGACGAAAATGACAAAAAACGCACTTTACCGGGATAATCTGAGAACCGCGGATCTAGCCGTCTTAGACTCAGATCGGCCGCCACTATAAGTACTGCCATTTACCTGTCCAAGTTTCCAGACTCTTCAAGTCATTCTAGAGAGAAATTACATCCAACTCTGATTTTACTACCATATACAATTTAGTGTCATCAGTAAAGATGGAAATTTTGCTCTCTATGCCATCCTCAAGGTCATTAATTAACAAGAAAAAAATGCAAGGGCCTAGTACCGATCTGAAAAGAGGCAGCCCAATCATGGACCCAAAAAGTAATTAGAGAGCATGTAACAGAAGGAATACTTTATCTTATATGTCTATGTAACAAGTTAAAATATCCTAACACTGTGCCTCTCCCGGAATCCAGTGATGCATCTGTGGAAGATTTTATTCAGCTAACTCTGTAAATAAAGCTTGTCCTGTTTGTAACTATAAAGTTCTTCCTGGTGCCCATCTTTCCTACCTCAACACCCAGCTGCATGGACCCAGCACCCTGACAAGTTAATACCCTGTACAATCCAAATCTAGAGTCTATCTGATATACAGTAGAGGCAACTCTTATTCGAACAAAAACCAGTGGCAATTCCCCAAAAAACCCAGGAAACACCCAGGTACATTCTGAATACATGCCTTAAACTTTCCTTAAACTAGCCCCAGCATTTCTGCATTGATTAATGGCCTATCAGATTAACAGCGGGGGTCCCTGGCAGTCCCATTCAAACTGAATTGGACTGCCAGGGATCCCTGCTGTGTTAATCCTATGGGTCGTTAGTCAATGCAGAAATGCCTTAAACGTGCCTCAAACTAGCCCAGAACATACCCAGCACATACCCAGAATGTAACCCGGCTAGTTTACGGCAAATGTTAGAATAAACGTTGCCTCTACTGTAAACTCCCCAGGAGCTGGACAGGGAGGGTTACATGTATATATGTATAAATATCTTTATTTATATAGCACTCACATCTGTACTTGGCGCTTTGCAAGAGAGATAATACAGTACAGGGAAGTATAGTACAATAAGTGTAACAAATAAGATCAGACAATAGGAAAGGAAATCCCTGCTCTGGAGAGCTTAGACTCTAAGTGGTATGATGGAAAACTTGCAGAGACAGCAGGTGAGGGAATAAGTGCAGTAGATGGCAGTCATTGGTAGGGGCGACTGTGGGTGGGGAACAGTAGCCATGAGTTTTGGCTAATGAAATTCCTCATTTAAGAAGTTAGTTTTAGGGTTAGTATTAAAGACGAAGGCGAAAGAATGTGCTTTGTATATGCAGAGTATGAGGGAGTTTCACAGATAAAGTGCGGTAAGGGAAAAAGGTTTAAGACGAAAGAGAGAGCAGTGGAGGTGAAAGAGGTGGAAAGGAGAGTTATAGGTAAAGTGCAGGATATGAGCAGGGTCATAGTGAGAGATCAGAGCTGATATCTAGGGAGGAGCAGATGAGTGGTGAGCCATGAAGATAAAGAGGAGAACTTTGTAGGTGATCCACAATTTGATGGGAAGTCACGAGAGGGATTTAAAGAGGCGAAGAGCAGAGACGGTTTTGTGAGAAAGTGAAATTATTCTAGCAGCAGAATTTTGGATAGATTGCAAGGAAGAAAGTTGTGTGAAAGTAGAACGTTGTTCTTCATAAAGAAAGTATAATAGCATGCTTATTTAATATTAAAGTCTGGATATTTTTAATGCTTTGGCTACCAAGAGGACTGTGTGTGTGTGCCAATCTGATCGCGAGCACCATCCCATTTCACCACTTCATTGCTGCTTCTTGAAGGGAAGAATATTGCCAACTGTGAAATGTTCTTTGCTGAATGTGCATGTAGTCAGGTCCCCCTCTTATCTCCTGGTCTGCGAGAGGGGGACAGCAGGAGGCAGTTAGGAGGCAAGCGGGTCACCGGAACTCCACGGCGGCTCCATCAACAGGGTGTCGCCATCTTGAAAGTCACGCATGCGCTATAGACGTCCCGCGCATGCACAGTGTAGCTGAGTGGCGATGGCCATTGCTGGGCTCTGCGAGGAGGGACTACAAGTCCCAGCATCCTCTATGGCTGCTATCCCATTGGCGGCAAAGCCAATAGGGCTCATAGGATCTTGGCCAGCAATGATACATGTGGCATGCTCAGCAGGGACCTCGGCAGTCGGAGCAGGGACGCAGAGGGGTAAGGTAGTGTTTGGGTGCAGGTGGCACCCATACTAGGTCAGATACCCCCTTTAGGCCCCAGCTAGGCCCTGACTCCCACCAGATTGTGGCTACTACAGTGAAAGCCCATAGATGGGAACATTTCCCCAGTTGCTGCCTATAGCTAGAGTATAGCAGCGATGAGACGCCACACGGTGATTGCGGCCTGTGGTCTGGGACCAGACCCCCCATGATATAGACTCTTAAAGCTGAGACCCTCCAACGGGAGTTCACCCCACATAGAGGAGGACGCCTTTGCGGATGACATTGGTGGATCAGCAGATCCCTTTTTGTTGTTCAGCAGTTCAGCAGTACCTGAGTGCACAAATGGTTCACGGATAATGCTATTCCATACTTTTTTGGGTGGGCCCTGACATTGGGGAAAGGACATTAGGGATATTGGTGCCAAGCACCCTATGTACTTTGGGGTCGCTCACCTGGTGTATTGGGGTTGTGTGTGTCGGCTATATATTGTAGGGTACATGTTGATTATCCTACGTTCAGTAAAACCAGTTATTATATACCCTGTGTGTGATTATTATTGGTATTGTTCCTTTGAGGGGCTTATCCCACCACGTTGGGTTCCCTCTCCAGTGGAGGTGCTGTTCCGTGGCAAACGAGGGATCACCCCAGGCTCCCAGTGGCGGAGGCTCAGGCCATCTGATAGCCAAACAGGTAGCAGCAGTACTGGTAGTTCCTTTAGTGACGGGGAAAAGGGGCTACATACACATGGGGAATTTTGGGTGTTTCTAATAGGCAATACAATTTAAAAATCCGCATTAACAACTTACATGAAAAAGAGGAGTACTTTCACATGATTGGTCCAACACAAAATATAGCAAAGTCAGACAACATGCACAAAAAACAAAATTGGGGACGTTCATATTTATAGCAAATCTTTTGTTGTAGATTTGAATGTAATATTGTTTATACTCATAGTTAATTGAATGTATACTCCAGCCAGCTTTTTTTATGCAACTTGAAAAGGTTCTCTATTTGTTTCTTCAAACAGCCTTGTTGTTCTGCTGGTATAACTTATAGCATTCTTTTGGCCCTCTGTGTCTTTTTTGGCTCATTGAAAATATTTGTTCTGGTACTCGAATCAAATTTAACTAAATAGCCTCCCTGGTGCTCCAGGGACGTTTACCTGATTTTGTAATGTTCCCTTTCAGTTGCCAACTAAGTAAGGGTCACATGTTGGTGCAGTTGTTTATTACATGCAATTTTGTTTTGGCAGAATTATTTACCAACTTGTCGCCTGCCAAATATTGAATTTTATTACATTGTGGTAACTGTTTCTTATTAGTTTAACAATAGCTACTTCTTGGGCTTTATTGTGCACTTCACTTTTGATTCACTGAAGATTTGTTTCTCCTCTCGTGTGCTCTAAAGCAGCGGTGTGCAAAGTTCCTGTGCAGCGCCCCCTACCTGTCAGCCCCAGCTATCACGCCAGCCGTCCCCCTTGCCAGTGAACCGGCGTCAAATGACGTCACGTGACCCCACCGCGTCATTTGAATCGCATTACCATGGTGATGCATTATGTCACATGACCTGGCGTCGTCATTTGATGCCGTGTTGCCATGGTGACACGTCCAGAAGCTGGCTGAATCCTGGTAAGTTGAGTTGCAGAGGCCTCGGGGACGAGCGTGGGACCTCTGCAACTGCCACCCCAAAAAAATATCCGCGACCCCCGCTTTGCACACCCCTACTCTAAAGCTACCTGACAGAAGAAGAATTATCTGTGCTAACTAGATATGTTACTGTCTCTGAGGAGCACACATTAAAGTATTGCATAATTCATGCAAATAAAGTGCAGCATTAAAGCAGCAGTCCAAGCTGCCGTTTTTTTTTTTTACATTTTATTCCCAGCTTTAATATGTGCATCAAAACAATCCACACAATGATAGGTAATTAGCAAAGTTGCCGATCGATCTGTTCTCTTGTGATCGGTCTGTGAAGATTCGGCTTGGGGGTTCACTAAATGGCTGCAGTGCAGCAGAAGAGGACCAAAGATGCATGTGTGGAAGATCATGTGATCAGGCAGTCACTAGATACAATTGGTGCACTGCTAGAGAGGGCAGGGCTCAAAAAGGGGTGTGCCAGATCCTGTTTCAGAAGACGAAGGAGATGTGACTTTGTAAATGGTTGCTATAGAAACAAAAAATGCTAGTTACATTATAGTACATTAAAATGTCATTCAGAGTAGTTTATTATTTATTTTTTAAATGCTACAAGTATTTTCTCATAGTGCAGAACTGATTTATTAAAATCAACACACATAGGATATTGTAGATTTAAGGAGAAGTGCATCACCAAGTGGTGCTGCAGGTTATCCTTAATCAAGCCATTATAAGGCAGCGCTGTAGATATAGGGCCTCATGCAGTAAGCGTTGATAAGGGAAATATGGCCATGTTATAGCCAAAATTGGGTTTGAGATTCAGTAAGCGCCGATAAGTGCTTCATATCGCCAGGTTTCGGAGCCGATAATTTGGTTATGGCCAGTCGCCTGCCGATAAGCCTGTTTTCGACACTGATCGCCACTTTTTTAAATCGGCTGGATTCAACAAAAAAAAACAGCTTATCGGGGCTGATCGGCACTACGAAATTGAGATGTTATGGCCGATTTCTCCCGCCAACTAAAGTTGGCATTTTGGACGGGAGAACGATCGCTAAGGCTGCCGGAACGGCACTTAGAAAAAAAACATCTTCTGTACATCAATGGAAGTCAATGGAGCGGGGACGTATAACAGTATAGTACTGTTTACGTTTCATTGCTCACAATACAAGGGGGATTTGCATTACAGTGTGGGGGCATTCCCTGCATTGTGTCACAGCTGATGTGTCTTATTTGCATAACATTCGACTTTTACATGTTTTCAGCATTTGCGGGTCACATTACTCATCATGTGATGATGTGGCAAGGGAAAATACTATACTACACTCTTAAAGGAGAACCTCACATCATATCACACATTTTACTCAACTCAGCGTCAATTATTTACATGATGTCACACATGTCACACATGTCACACATACACAGTATATTCATCTTCCTTTACATTACACAATGCTTGTAATGTGACACGCATCTTTAAACGTTCATGTACATCTGTCTTCTCATGTTTACATATACTTTTGGGTCCTCCCTATTTTCATGACGTCACTTATTGGACGCTCAATCACATTGCATGTTTACATTGTAACCGTTGCATTACAAGCACTTCAACCTAACTTATACACACATGTACAGTAATTCATCATTGGGACACCTTGTAAACTCATTCTATACCAACTATCCTCCTTACACAAATGCATGCATATGCACACGACTATTCATTGTTGCCAACATGTCACAATAACATGGATAATTACACATGTTACACAAAACTTTTCCCACGTCAATCTCAGCCTTTTTGTCTCATTACATGACTGACTCTTGCGTTCACAAGTGTTACATGCATTGCACATGCAACTATTTATTTGCAAGCAATCTTTGTACAAAGCTTCACGTCACATCATTGCCAAATATCATCATTCCCTGCAGAATACACACAACAAATACTTAGAACAACAAGTGCACACAGCTTGCCACAGAAGTACTTTATTATGTTAATGTAACACCTTGCATTTTACTATGTCACCTGACATCATCACATACCTATTTAAAGGACGCACATTACCTGCTCATTCACAGCTACTCATTTCAAAATGTTGAGATTGTTTAGGAGACGGAGGAACATTCTTTTCTATGACATGCTTGATGATGAAGACAATCATATAGGGCAAGGGAGGGACACACCGAGGGACAGTGACAGTGACGCGGACACGACAGGGACAGGGAGAGGGACAGGCCGAGGGACAGGTAGAGGGACAGGAGATCAGAGGAGAAGACAGAGGAGACAACTTGTGCCTCGTCCGCGTCTGTACAGGGAGAGAACCCTGTTAGATGGGATGAGTGAGGAGGAGATTGTAAGTCGCTATCGTTTGAGTTCAGCAGCAATCTTAGCTCTTTATGAGGAGATAAGGGGGGATTTAGATTTTTTCACAGCCAGAGGTCGTGCAGTCCCTGGGCTTGTTAAAATGCTGTGCTCATTACATTATCTTGCTTCCGCGTCATACCAGACAACTGTGGGCATAGTGGGCGGGGTCTCGCAATCTACATTCTCGCGGGCCTTGACCCAGTTTCTCTATGCACTCAATAGACGCGCTAGGAATTATATTCATTTTCCTACAGAGGCGACAGAGTGGCTGGAAGTCAGGACTGGCTTTTATAATATAGCAGGGATACCATGTGTGCTGGGTGCAATCGATTGCACACATGTTGCTTTGATTGCACCTAGTCAGAGTGAGCATGTGTACCGCAATCGGAAGCACTACCATTCACTCAATGTACAGGTGGTATGTGATGCCACGATGAGGATAATGCATGTGGTACCCAAGTTCCCTGGTTCCAGTCACGATTCCTCTATCCTGAGGAACTCTTCAGTCTTCCATGCGTTCGAAGAGGGACATTTTGAACCTGGTTGGCTGCTGGGTGAGTACATATTTACATGTTCTAACACAAAACACATGTTGATTTAGGAATGTTGGCATTGTACAATTTGATCACTAATGTCAGCTTATGTGTGCTCCATTCATTATAGGTGACTCAGGATACGGAATTAGGCCGTGGCTCTTGACTCCGGTGCTAAACCCTCAAACTGAAGCAGAGGACAGGTACAATGCAGCCCATATATCTACAAGATCTGTTATAGAGAGGACATTTGGCCTACTCAAGACCAGGTTTAGGTGTCTGGACAGAACTGGTGGGGCTCTTCTATACAAGCCTCAAAAAGTCTCTGATATTATCCTTGCCTGTTGCATTTTGCACAATGTTGCACTCAGGCACAATGTACAGTCAGACCTAGCTGAGGCTTTGGTAGACGAGCATCCCACCCATGTAGCTGCTGAAAATGAACAAACAGCCAGTGGTGGCCAGACACGACAGAATCTCATCAATTCATTTTTTTCTTGTAAGTACAAACTCATATGTTCCTAGTACTACTTTTATAGTTTAATTATGTTATATTAACAATAATGTTTCTTTATATAACCTTCTGTTAGGACACAGATGAATATGGGTTGCACACCTTTCTTTTCTCTGCTGTGTGCACAAAGGGATGTGGCACCGGTATGTTATTGTTGCACAGGTTATATAATCCCTCTTCAATTGTACTTTAGTTGTGTGTATGTGAATACAACTTGGGTAACAAAGCAATAATATTTTAGCATTGTGTTATTCCTTATGCTAAGACAAAACACATATTATGCCCATAATCATTCATGCTTCTAGTATGCTTACATACAATGTTATTGGTGCAGTGTAACATGTACATCCATATGATGTGTACACCAGGCTGATTTACATTTTGAATGTCATGAAATATACATGGTGTTGTACATTTAACACCAAATACACACTTTGCTGTGTTGTTTACGGTACTGAAGATGGCATGTCAATGTTTGCAATTTATATATTGTTCCTTTGCATTATAGGTATATCTCCAGTATGACTGATCATGGTATGTATATTTGCTGACATCTCTCATAAGATGTGGCTACCTCAATCTTCCTATAATTATTGGAACTAAAAACCCAACATATTGGTTTAAACACAAATGTTACATATATGTACTTTCTGTATCATGTATATGCATTTAGCTACTCTTGAGCTTTCATGTGCATTGTATTACAAAATGATTACTCACATTTCATCACATTTTATGTATGTTTCCTTATAATTTCCATTAATGTAATATAGAGGTGGTTGGAGAAAAGGGGATAACTGTACTTATTTGTTTACTTACGGGAGCACATTCATCACTAGCATAGACACACTTTTTAAGACAACTGTTTGTGTCTCTATCAATTGGTGTAGGATCCATGTATAACACCGACAAATGATAACACCAGCTTTATTATGGTAGCTTATATCATCATATTGACTATACTATGTATTTCTAAACGATTAATAAACACAGTAAACTATAGTTAGTTAGGTTAATGAAATATACACAGAAACGTACTTCATAACATGATGGTGATGTCATATTCAGAACATCATGCATTGGAGGGGACCATAACATCTGGCCACTAACATTATTTGCTACAGTCCCAAACCATTTTATCTACATACCCATGTAACAAGAGATTTTAAAAATAAATGGCTACATGGTTGTAAGTGTCCTTTACATTGGGAGAAGGAGTGGCTCACTGAGTAAAGACACACACTGGCACTGATAGTTTGAAGCAGGGGAGTCTGGTTCAATTCCCGGTGTGGGCTCCTTGTGACCTTTGCCAAGTCACTTTATCTCCCTGTGCCTCATGCGGCAAAAAAACATTTGTACGTTCCACGGGCCAGGGACCTCAGGCTGAAACATGTGTCTGTAAATCGCTGCGTACAACTAGCAGCCCTATACATGAACATGCTCATATTATTATTATTATTGTTACATAGTTTCGACAGTCATACGTTCCATTACATATTAGAATACACAAATGTGTTAGCAGAGTGGGAATGGTTGTTATATATAAAACACACCATGTCATAAAATGTTAGTAGTCATTAAAGAACACTCAATAAAAATTCATGAGGCACTCTTTTGCAACATCATTATGTTAATTAAGTGCTTATGCAATATAGGCATAAGGGTATCACATTTTTAATTGTTTGTTAATAAGCGCTGCAAGCAATATAAAATTAGTTCCATATGTAGTATAGTAGTCGGTGGCTCCTCCTCACAATCATCTCATATAAAGGTAGACTCTTCTGAAATCATACATTGATCCGATTGTATCTTCCCCGACATCTCTGAAATACAGCAAACACATGATGGTCAAAGATGGCACCTTACTAGATATGCATCCGTGACAACGCGTTACGCAGCTCTATATGATTGTGTAGATACACACGTCAGTCACTTATATGTTAGAAGTAAAACTGTTCATCAGTATGTAATGTTTCTTTAAATTTGTAGCAGGCATAACTATGTATAAGAAGTGAACGTTGCCTGTATACTGAAAGATGTGCGCGCACATCTTTGTGTGCGCACGCACTTCACGCTTGGCTCCACTAACTGTTAGCGCATGCGCAAAACAAAGCGTACGTTGTGCGTTCAATACATGTTGAAAATACCAGTAAACATAACATCTTTATTTCAAATACAATGAAGACGAAACTACATTCGTTCTAAACGAGTACATCTGTATTCTTTTTAAACAGACGTGTTTGAACAGAAAGCACGGCCGATAACACAATGCGCAAATGCAATACGTGTGACGTCATGTTAAGCCAGCGTGAAACGCACGCTAACACTCCTCCCACTCAATTAACATTCGGCTAACGCCCAGGGTACGCCTACAAACACTGAGCCGCACGCATCACACACTGCAGTTACCGTTACTATAACAAAACATGACAGCCAATAGGCTTTGAGGCGCGCACGTCGCTTGGGGGCGGGACTTACATCACTAATCCTTTTTAAGGACGCCTTGGCCCATGACAAGGGTCCCACGTCATACGTGGTGGACCCGGTTTTCAATGTTGTAGATGTTGCATGATAACAAAACAGGTATGTGTTAGAGTAATGGTAAAATGTTGCTAATATGTTTAAAGGGATAGGAAAGTACGTATATTTATTCCGTCAGCAATGTGTACTACTCTTTCAGGTCCTACTATATTGTATTAGGAAACAATTTGTTTGTGATCGCTACATGTTATGCAGTCTGCAATGTTACGCTGTATCCACGCATTGAAAGTGAAAATGGTGGTTACAAAAAAAAAAAAAATTTAAACGCAGAGTCAACGCATAACGATTGTTATATTTACCATTCTTCTAGAATTAACTCTTCGCCTGGCTGCAACTGGTCGCTCCAGAAATGCAAGCCATTTTCATCCACGCTTAACCCAACCGCTGAATCCAGTATGGCACATATCTCCTCCAGGATGCGCTCATAGGAATCGCCACTGCTTTCTTCAAATAATTGGTCGGGAGGTAGGTTCATTTCTTCCGGTTCCCATTCCAATGCAATTTCAGCTGAAAGGCTTGGTACATAATCATAGTACTTTTGTTCTTGTACAATGTGGGTTTCAGGAATGGAGGCTACAGATATTGCAGCACGTATCGATTCAAACGGATCAGTAGTAGCGGATACATTGCTATTGCCATTAGGAATAAATATGCCTTTCACGACAATATAAGTGCCGTCTTTCAGGATAAATTGTTTTTCCGGGGCAATCTTCCAGAAACCATAGGTGTGTTGTAGCTTATCCTGGTCACGTTCAAAAAAGTCATTACTTGATAAAGTGAATCTTATTGAGGAATTAAAATTCCGTGCATGCTTACGGTCTTGGTAATAAGGATATTTTGCTCGAATGAAATCATCGATTTGGCGTGTGCTTGCTTTCTGTCCGCGACTGTTCAAGATGGCTTCACAGATCATGTACTTATACCCTAAAAGGGGATTAATATTGTTAACGAATTCATCAGCCATGTCTGAGTAGCACAAAAGCTGTGTGCAGGTCTGTGTTATTTGCTCATCAAAATGAATGTGCTGAATGGCTAACAAACTCCTGTTTTTCCTTGTCAAGGTCAACAAAACTAACTACTTTGACTCCTTATTTCAAACGCCAATTGGATTTGTTTGTCTAATTGGGTTAACAGTTGTGGTTCGTGATATGGGACTGTGGGAGAAACATTTCTCCTTCTTTTATCTCGTTTGTGAAAAACATCCCTAGACTGTGAATGCGTTCACATAGTGTTTTTTTGAAAACTAACAAAGACCAGTGTGTGAAAATATTTCTTAGCCAGGCATATCAGTAAAAACACACCTGCAAAAAGAAATGTTTTTTCCCCGCTTACATTTCTGTGTGTATGTGAAAGTCTGGTTAACTCCCTGTCTGCATGAGTTTAAATACGTGTGTATATATATATATATATATATATATATATATATATATATATATATATATATATATATATATATATATATATATATATATATATATATAAATATATCTCTTATAAAAATATATATATATTTATATATAATATTTTTTTTTTTTTTATATTGCAGGAGTACACACAACATTGATGGCATTAAGTATACCTTGTATGAAACCTATTTAAATGGTGAGAAACATGATTGAATGAAGTAATAAACATTTGTTTAAGCACAATACTGTTAGAGTCTCATACTTAGGATATTTCTCAAACATTAGGCCTGTATTATTAAAATAGTGTGCTTTCACAAGGAAGCATGAAGTGTATTAGTTTGTGTATACCAGTTTATATAGTACTATATATATATATATATATATATATATATATATATATATATATATATATATATATATATATATATATATATATACACACATATATACATATATATACACACATATATACATATATATACACACATATATACATATATATATATATATATACACATATATACATATATATATACACATATATACATATATATATATATACACACTCACACACTCACACTCACACTCACACTCACTCAGTGTGTGTGTGTGTGTGTGTGTGTGTATATATATTATTATACATTCTGAGATGTTATAGAAACGAACACACAACTGATTAAAGGACAAAATTACAATGGCCAAGCAAGGCAAAGGTAAGTAATAATTTACACATAATCCTGCTGTACACGTACAAGAAAGATGTTTGCACTTACTTAGGTGTTTTAATAATTGCATGTGACTAATATGCATATGCAATTCTTACATCAATTAACACACCCAAATGCAATGTTTTGCTGCAAAGTCAATGGCAGCTTCTCTAAACTTAGCAACTGGCTCCTGGTGGACCATTACTGAACAGACGATTACAACATAAATATTTATAACACAATTAATTATGAGTGTTAACATTTCCAAAACTTCACGTGTACAAGAACATAGTTGAAAGTTTGGAAACAACACAGTCTTCAGCATACATACAATAGTAATTAGATAATCTGAAGTCAACAAAACAAGGCCAAAGACATATTTTCTGAATTATAACATTTATTTTTTTTGTTCCTTTTGCGAGCGAGTAACAGGCCTGCTTGTTGTCTCTTGAATTTTCCTTTTTCTTTTGCCACCAACTTTAGGCACAACAGAGCCACTTTGAGTGGCCTCTGGCACTTCACGGGCAGGGCTTGTGGCCAGTGACTGTTCACCTACGGGGCTTGTGGCCAGTGACTCACCTACAGGGCTTGTGGCCAGTGACTCACCTACAGGGCTTTTGGGCAGTGATTCACCTACAGGGCTTTTGGGCAGCGATTCACCTACAGGGCTTTTGGGCAGCGATTCACCTACAGGGCTTTTGGGCAGCGACTCACCTACAGGGCTTTTGGGCAGCGACTCACCTACAGGGCTTTTGGGCAGCGATTCACCTACAGGGCTTTTGGGCAGCGACTCACCTACAGGGCTTTTGGGTAGTGACTGTTCACGGACAGGGCTTGTGCCCAGTGACACATGTGAGCAAGTTGGTAGACACTGCACAAGTGATGGTTGGTCTGTTTCATGTGTGTCTTGTTTTGTTTTTGTCGCCTCCTTTGTAGGTGTCTGCTGCTGAATTTGTACAGATGGCAGCGGTAGGATGTCATCAGGAACCTGCACAGCAATGTCTGCTACTTGACCGGTAACATTTGGGCCTGGTGAATGAATATCAGATGAATGTGGTGAAAACTGACCTGCATGAACAGATCCTGGCTGGGAGGTGTTGAATTGTGGTACATTAGTCATTCTCCAGTAATTAGCTCGTGTTTGCTGAACAACTAATGCTTCGAATGAGGTGTTGATTTTTTGCAACTGTTTAGGCACTTCAATGAAGACTCTGTGGAGATGTGCCAATTGTGATACTGTTTCTTCCTGCAGTCCAATCATCCTTTCCAGCACTGTCATCATGTCTGAATGGCGACGATTTTCTGCGTCCACTATTTTTCCCTCTGAAGCTACAATTGCATCGTATGTGGAAGTTGATGGACGATTTGGCGGTACAACAGTTTCTATTGGCACCTCTTCATGGTCACATGATTGTATTTCAGTCTCTTCTGTGGCGTCATCCTCATCATACTCATCATCCTCATCACCATGATGTTCTAAAAAGAAATGTACACATTATTAAATGGCATGTTAATGTATGCTGTGTTACTATGTAATTGTACTGTGTCCTAAGTAACACCTAACATGTTAGCATACGTTTTATAACCTCATTAAAAACTACCTTGACTTACGAATAATGTTTGGACTCAGTATGAAATATGAATGAATGAAAAGTTGCTCTAAACTCAGAAGTCCTACATGATAATTAACATCACTAACACAATACATGTTGCCTTACACTTAATTTTCACTGACACTAAGTAATCCTATTTAAAGAAGATGTGCAAAACAAATAATGCACATGACAACATAACATATAGAAGAGCACATATTATATGGCCAGCAAATGATACACTCACCTTCTAGTAGTGTTGAGCTGGCTGACCCAGGTGAAGACACTTGTTCCATCTCAGGTGACACATGTCCTCCAGGGGCAACTATATATAACAATAACATAAGTTTTACATTTACATGTGTAAATATTGAACAAACACTTATTGTATGTTCTGTATTTATGATTAACTAACAACATCAGTTCCTTAACCGAAAATGTGTGTGAAAGTGAACATAAATAGTTGTAATAACACTGTACATGCCTGTGTACTTAGAATTTTTGAGTTCCCTAACATACAACATACTATGTTTCTGCAGTAATGCGTGAGGATAAATAGATTAAATGAGTACATAAAAATCATATGTTGTGTAGTGATATCAGTATCATAATGTACATAACTATCATGAGATGACCATTCACAATGGTTATCATGAAGGTGGTCATATTGCAAAAAGTGTTGTTTTTGGTAGAGGATATGTGTGGTACATTAATCGAAGATGTGGCACACCTGAATGTGGCTGTGACTCAACAAGACAACACATGCAGTGTGTGATAATGTGTCTTTCATAGTAGTTCAACTATAGATATGAGTGAACTAATGTGTGACGTACGCTTTGATAAGTAATGAGTTGTTGGGGCATTTAGTAGCTAGAGTTAAGCTTTCAAATGAGTGTGATTAACTTCAGTTGTGCTATTCAGGTTGTAAGAAAGGTATTCCCTTCCCCAAAAAGCCTAATCAGCCACACCTTTCAATGACTTGAAACAGGTGCAAATGGTGTGAACTAAGTTGACCGTGAAATGAGGCTGTAATTAGTGTGTGTGCTGAACCCCACCCCCTCTGTTGAAGTGTATGCTGTGATGAGATATTAATTGCAGCTGCTTTAACACAATGGTAGATGAGCTAAGTAGTCATCTGCAGTGTTTAAGTTATGAAAACAATGACATAACATATGATACGTGTGCCTCATTATGCTGTCTGTATATGACATAAAGCAAAAATGGACCTTTTCATAAGCAACTATAGATGTGTTAGTGCCAGTGATGTTTGTAGGCCGTTACATGCAATTTCTTTGATGCATGCTTAAAATAGGCAGTAATGTCATGTTTGTCGGAGTAAAATCAATAAAATACACAATAATATGATACATATTTCTGTTCTGTACCTGTAGCTAGTAATAATTTCTGATTAACATGTGTTACACATGTGTACTACCCTGTTGTTCCCCATCTTCGCCCACCATCAATTGCTTCCACTGCAGCTATGCATTTTGGGAATTCACATGTAAATGAGCACGCAATGGCACGTGCTATATTAGTTACTGCTTTTAGTAGGACTACTACATATATGTCTATTTTGAGATATATATATACAGAATCAGACATATACATATATAGATGCAGGTATGCTTATATTGTGAAGACAGTATAAAAAGCAGTGTAACTATGCAAAATAACTGTAAGCAACGACACGCCTAGTACAGTAATATTTATCACCTGCTGGAAATTGTGACGGATAAATTCCAATGTCACGGTCACCAGCCAAGCCTTCCACGACGACGGTAAGTAATTTTGGCCGAAGCAGCTCCTCCAATGGAGTCAATATGAGACGTTGTGGTGTGGGCCCACCTCCAGTGCCAGTAGCATGCACGCGTTGGTCTTGTATTTTCTTTTTCAATTTGGACCTAATATCATCAAATCTTTTCCGACAATGATACTTGTCCCTGACACTATTCCCACAGGCATTGACACCAATGACTATTGTGTCCCACATTTCTTTTTTGCTTGCTGCACTTGTCCGCCCTTGAAAAACATATAAAAGATATGAGGTAAATTAATAATAATATAAGCACCAGTTTCCTACACTGCTAGCTGTTCCAAGAGATAGCAAACATGCTGTTTTATGTGTAATATGTGCAGCACATGAGCATTCACTACTAAACCTATACATGTAAGCAAGGTTGCATTCATATTGTATGCAGTTCTGGCAAATTGACCGCCTGTGTTTATTTGTCCTTGTAAGGCATGATAAAAAGCTGTGTTTCCACACTAATGAACATAGAAAGATATTGTGTACCCATATTTGCATATGAACAAAACTCAGATGACCTAGGATCACATGTATTTGAATAATAAATGTAAAGTTACACTTACCTACTAAATGTCCATAGAGACTGTCATAGTGCTCCAGAATGCCAGTGACAAGAGCCCTATTTTCCTGGTCATTGAAGCGAGGATTACGTGGCTTCTCCACACGTTTTTTCCGAGCAGGTTTAGGGTCAGAGCTTGGCTGGTGCTGACTGGACTCTCCTTCTTCCAATGGAAGAGCCTCCAAAAGCTGGCCACCAGCAAGCACGCCACCACCAGACACCCCATCAGCAACTGCGCCACCAGCAGCACTCCCAGCACCAGCACTCCCACTCCTAGCACCAGCACTCACACTCCTAGCACCAGCACTCCCACTCCTAGCACCAGCACTCACACTCCTAGCACCAGCACTCACACTCCTAGCACCAGCACTCCCACTCCCAGCAACAGCACTCCCACTCCCAGCAACAGCACTCCCACTCCCAGCAACAGCACTCCCACTCCCAGCAACAGCACTCCCACTCCCAGCAACAGCACTCCCACTCCCAGCAACAGCACTCCCACTCCCAGCAACAGCACTCCCACTCCCAGCAACACCACTCGGTGCACCAGCAACATCACTCCCCTGAACAGTACGTTCACTCCGACGCGTACTCCCACGAGTAGCACTCCCACTCCCACCAGCATCACTCTTCCCACGCTTTGCGGGCATACTTCCAGCACTCACAAAAAACAGACAATAAATGTACAGGCAATCACACGAAACACTTCCACATATAAAACAAGACAAAGATGTAAACAAAACAACAAAGGACAAAGCTCACCCAATACACAACAAGTCTCTCAGTCAATATGCAAATCTTCAATCGTCCAGCTCTGTGCGTCTCTCTCTCTCTCTCACTCCCAACAACACAGAGAATGATTAGCAGTACACGTTGCCTTTAAATATGGCGCGCAATCAAAAACATGCTTGTTTCGCCTGATTCAGCAAGATTTGTGATTGTGCAACCTAACAGCACCCCGCCACGCACGCCGATACACCTGTGTGTGATCGGCTCATCATCGTGAGAGTGGGCGGATTTGTTTTCTGGTTGATTTTGAATGTATTCGGCACTTACTGCATACGGAGAGGGAAAAACGCCAATAACATGACTAATCGATAAGCTTGCCGATTTCACATAATCGTCGCTTACTGCATGAGGCCCATAATCCTTAGTATATAGCAGGATGAAGTTCATAGTATAAACTGTTAATGCTGGATCCTATATGTAGTATGCTGGAATAGAAACCAATTGTAGCCCTGCAGATAGCTAGGGCAACCTCAGGAATCACAGGGGGACCCAGCAACCTAGATCCAATTGAGCATTCAGAGCGGCTCTCAAAGGCAGAGAATGATAAAACTGTACTCACGGAATCACTGCTTTTTTCAATCTTCATTCATCCTTGTATGCGTGCATCCTGTCGAGCCATATCAAGAAGAGTACAAAAAGTAACATGGAGCACAGCCAAAAAGAGAACTGGAGGCAGGATCAAAAGTCAAATAATAAAAATGTATTAGCACATAGTGCCCATAAGGAAACTGAAACAACAATCTGACGCGTTTCCAGCCATGAATGGCGCTTTATCTTTGATTCATTTATTTATCTTTGATTCATTCATTTATCTTTGATAAAGCGTCATTCACGGCGGGAAACGCGCCAGAGTGTTATTTCAATTTCCTTATGGGCTCCTGACCGCCAGCTTTTATGTACTGTGTATGTCCTGTGGAGGCTCCCGTAGTCACTCCAGTTCCAGCTTGCCGCAGCTCCTGTTACCGGACGCGGGGACAGAGATACATCACTGCTGCTGCTAGCAGCCATGCTTGTAAGCAGATATGCTTTTAAGTAGAAATGTTTCAAGTAGAATATGAAGTTTAAAAAGGAAGGAAGACTATTGAATCACTCACTCATCTCATCTCTTCTCTTTCCTCAGGTAAAAATATATTCCAATTGTCTGTCTATTCTGATATCCTCCCCTGCTGTGTATTTAGTTCTATCTAGGTAAAAACATATTACAATTGTCTGTCTATCCTGATATCCTCCCCTGCTGTGTATTTAGTTCTATCTAGGTAAAAACATATTCCAATTGCCTGTCTATCCTGATATCCTCCCCTGCTGTGTATTTAGTTCTATCTAGGTAAAAACATATTCCAATTGTCTGTCTGTAAATCATCCCCCTAGTGTCTTAATTTAATTCAGCTTTCACACTTGTGCAAGGCAAGGCAAGGCAACACCCACCTTAGAAAAACCATTTGCTTTAAATACCCTCACATGTACTAATTAAGTTTGTTGTGCCAACAAGGTGACTTTCTAAAAGTATGTAAGTAAGCTCCTAACAGCCATTGCTGCTAGCAGCCATGCTTGTAAGCAGATATGCTTTTAAGTAGAAATGTTTCAAGTAGGTTATGAAGTTTAAAAAGGAAGTTCAAAAAGAAGTGGAAAAGTGGACTTCACCTACTGCTTCTGATTCCTGCTTTTGATCTACGTTGGAAAAGAGGATATCATCTATCTAAGACTGCACATCTCAACACTTAACTATTGCTGTGATGCCGCCTTTATTCTTTATATTTGCTGCAACCTCACTTATTTTCAAATTATGCACTTCCTTCCACCAGTCTCCTTATGTCTCTAACTCTATTCATATATCTCCATCTCTCCTTTCTTCCCCACTTCTCAGTTCACATGAACTCCTTTCTTACCTGCGTCCTCTGTCACCACACAGCTATACACCCTGCACTAAAACACACCCCTACAAATCCTCCTCACACATTCTCTTTCTATCCATGCTTCTCCTCCTTGCTTCTGGGGATATCTCTCCCAATCCTGGTCCCTGCCTTATTTCTACTTGCTCTCGTCCTTGCCTTCCACATGCAACTTCTACTCCTGGTGTTAACCCCTCCAACCTCAAACCCATCCCCTGCCACCCTCCCTCCTCTCTCCCTTTCTCCTGTGCCCTTTGGAATGCTCGCTCCCTCTCTAACAAGTTCCTCTCTGTACATGACTTCTTTCTCTCTCACTCCCTGCTTCTCTTTGCTATAACTGAGATCTGGCTCACTCAGTCTGACTCTGCTCTGGAAGCTGCCCTCTCTTATGGTGGCCTTTCCTTCTCCCACACTCCGTGCCCTGATGGCAGGGGTGGAGGTGTGGGACTCCTGCTCTCCTCTCTCTGCCATTACCGAACTCTTCCTATTCCCCCCTCTCTTGCCTTTCCCTCCTTTGAGGTTCACACTGTCCAGATCTTATCTCCTCTCCCTGTTCATGTGGCGGTCATCTATCGCCCACCTACCTCTACTCACCCCCCTCTGCCTTTCTCTCTCACTTTGAATCCTTGCTCTCTTTCTTCCTCTCCTCAGACTCCCCTGTTCTTCTCCTTGGGGACTTCAATTGCCACATTGATGACCCCTCTCTCCCTTGGGCTTCCCGCTTTCTTTCTCTAACCTCTTCTTTTGGCCTTCAACAGTGGACTGCAGCCAGCACCCACAAGGATGGCCACTACTTAGACCTGGTTTTCACTAAAAACTTCTCTCTCTCTGATATCTCCATTTCCCCTTTTCCTCTCTCTGACCATCACCTCATCTCATTCTCTCTATCTCGCTTCTCCCCTTCTCCACCTCCATCAACCCCCCGGTTCTGCAGAAACCTGTGCTCTATTCACTTACCTGACTTTGAGTCCACGTTACACTCCTCCCTCTCCTCTCTAAGCTCTGCTACAGACCCTGAAAAACTGGTCAGGAACTACAACTCTGCCTTGTCCTCCTCTCTTGATCTACATGCCCCGCTTTCTCTCTGCCGCACTCGCCTTTTAACCCTAGACCCTGGTTAAATTCCCATACGCGCATGCTGCATACCTCCACTCGTTCCTCTGAACGCCTCTGGAGGAAATCTCATACTCTCGCAGACTTCCTTCACTACAAATTTATGCTATCCTGTTTCAACTCTGCCCTCTCGCAAGCTAAACAAGCCTACTTTTCTTCACTAATCAACATGCACAAGTCTAACCCACGCCGACTGTTCTCTGTCTTTGATACTCTACTCAAACCACCCTCAGCTGCCTCTCCTTCCTCCATCTCCGCTCAGGACTTTGCTGACTATTTTAAGGAAAAGGTGGAATCCATACTCAGAACATCCCCTCTGTTTCTTCCTCCCATCCTACACCTCTTCCTAACTCTCCTCCTGCCTTCCTTGACTCTTTTTCCACTGTCTCAGAGGAGGATGTGTCGCTGTTGATCGCCTCTTCTCCCTCTACCACTTGCCATCTTGACCCCATTCCCTCCCATCTCCTAAAACCTCTTGCTCCTACTATAATTCCTATGCTCACGCACATTTTTAACTCCTCCCTCTGCTCTGGAACCTTTCCATCCTCCTTCAAACATGCAACAGTCATACCATTACTCAAAAACAGCAAGCTTGACCCTACCTGTCTTTCTAACTATCGGCCTGTCTCCCTCCTGCCTTTTGCCTCTAAACTCCTTGAACGTCTTGTATTCGCTCGCTTGCTCCATTTTCTCAACACCTATTCTCTCCTAGACCCTCTACAATCTGGCTTCCGCACTGCTCACTCCACAGAAACAGCCCTCACTAAAATAACTGACGACCTCCATGCTGCCAAAGACAGAGGTCATTACACTCTGCTCATATTACTCAGCCTCTCTGCAGCATTTGACACCGTGGACCACCCTCTTCTCCTTCACATTCTCCATACTCTTGGCATTCGGAACAAAGCTCTATCCTGGATCTCATCCTTCCTCTCCCATCGTACTTTCAGTGTCTCTTCTGCTAATACCTCCTCCTCCTCTATTGATCTCTCTGTGGGGGTACCCCAGGGCTCTGTCCTGGGACCTCTTCTCTTTTCTCTGTATACACTCTCTCTAGGTGACCTAATAATATCTTTTGGATTTAATTATCACCTCTATGCTGACGACACACAAATATATTTCTCAACACCCGACCTTACACCTGCTGTACAAACCAAAGTTTCTGAATGTCTCTCTGCTATATCATCCTGGATGGCCCTCCGCCGCCTTAAACTCAACATGGCTAAAACAGAGCTCCTCATACATCCTCCTAAACATGGCCCTACTACCTCCTTCCACATTACTGTTGGAACTACGATAATTCACCCAGTAGCCCAAGCATGCTGCCTAGGGGTCACACTCGACTCCTCTCTCACATTCACCCCTCACATTCAAAACATTTCTAAAACCTGTCGCTTTTTCCTCCGCAATATAACAAAGATATGCCCTTTCCTCTGTTGCTCAACTGCTAAAACTCTGACTCAGGCCCTCATTCTCTCCCGTCTTGATTACTGTAACCTCCTGCTTTCCGGCCTTCCTGCCTCTCACCTGTCTCCCCTACAATCTATCCTTAACGCTGCTGCCAGAATCACTTTACTCTTTCCTAGATCTGTCTCAGCATCTCCCCTCATGAAATCCCTCTCCTGGCTTCCGATCAAATCCCGCATCTCACACTCCATTCTTCTCCTCACTTTTAAAGCTTTACACTCTTCTGCCCCTCCTTACATCTCAGCCCTAATTTCTCGTTATGCACCATCCAGACTCTTGCGTTCTTCTCAAGGATGTCTTCTTTCTACCCCCTTTGTATCTAAAGCCCTCTCCCGCCTTAAATCTTTTTCATTGACTGCCCCTCACCTCTGGAATTCCCTTCCCCTCAGTACCCGACTAGCACCCTCTCTATCCACCTTTAAGACCCACCTTAAGACACACTTGCTTAAAGAAGCATATGAATAGTACTGTGGCTATTCTGAACACATGGCACATAAAGCTTGGCCCCCTGCAGATGCACTTACCAGAACTCCCTCCTACTGTCTCTGTACGTTCTCCCTACCTACCAATTAGACTGTAAGCTCCTCGGAGCTGGGACTCCTCTTCCTTAATGTCTAAAGCACTTATTCCCATGATCTGTTATTTATATTATCTGTTATTTATTGGATTACCACATGTATTACTGCTGTGAAGCGCTATGTACATTAATTGCACTATATAAATAAAGACATACAATACAATACAATACAATCACTGCGCAAGTGTACACGGCTTCTACCTATGCTGACACGGACACTTTTACATGTGAGTGTATTTGTGTTTTTCTACCAATAAATACTGTTATCTATTTCAGAAATACGCTCCACACATTTCATTGTATTGTGGGGGAACTATGTGGGAGAGAGGTGCAGCTGACATCACGTCATCTGACACATACCAGTTCCACTGATTGACCCTACACACAGCCGTGCAGGCGGTGAAGGAAGCCACAAAGATAACTTTCTATTCTTCTGTGCTTACACATGGCCGTGTAAGTAATGTTCTTATTGATTATTGTTATACCACTACCCTTACTCCCTATTGGGTGCAGATTTGTGCACTCCACGTTTTTATTATTGTTTTATTGTTTATATTTTTGAATTGTATTGCCTTAGTCTTGCTTGTCTATCACACAGTCTTGACATTTCCCTCTGGCCGTTGTCCTTTGCTCCCCTGTTGTTTCTCTTTCTTTGTGATTTAAAGGGGTGTGCTGCACTCCACAATGAAAAGATAAATATATACAGTTTACTGGTGCTGCTGGTTCAAGGAGGTACCTGTCAGGTATATTCCAAGGTAATACTCAGGAAAGAAGGATCCAACGCTCTATGAATTTCTGAATAAAGAAAATTTATTGTGCCACACAACGTTTCGACCAATAGGTCTTTCTCCTAGTCACTTGAGAAAGACCTATTGGTCGAAACGTTGTGTGGCACAATACATTTTCTTTATTCAGAAATCCGTAGAGCGTTGGATCCTTCTTTCCTGAGTTTCTCTTTATTTCACATGTTTTAAGAAAAGTATATGTAATAAGAACAATCATTGGGCGAAAGGAATCCCTGCCACAAAGATCTAACAATAAGAGAGAGAATTATTGTTGGAAGATTTACAGAGACCGTTGGGGTAAGAAAGGAAACAGGAGTCACATATAATGTCTAACCTTCATATTTTTTGACACAAGGGGACAATTGGGTTTACCAGAAAAGGCAATATAAGTAGTTCAGTTTCGGACATATTAAGTTTAATTCAATGACAATTTTGCCAAAATACATATTGAGACTAGTGACTGGATCTCAGAATTAGAGTTGGGTGGATTTTCCACCTAAATCAGAATCCGACCCAGATTGGACAGTTCATTTAGTCTGCGGAATTCCACGGATTAATCTAAAAAAAGGCAGATTCATTTTTTTCCCCTATTACTGAAAATCCGTCCAATGGATTCAGAATCCAAACATGCAAATTGAATCCAAATCCACAACCAGAATTCGAAAACTGCAAGCTGGTTTATTATGGGAGGAGAATATAAATAGGGGTGCAGCATCACGTTTAAGTTTTGTGTTATTTCTGCGAATCGGAAGTTGAATCTGTCGACAGATTATTTTTAATCCGTGAGTCCGAGACCCATTGACAAATTTTGAAGAATCCTCACAGTCTGAAGATGATTACATTCGATCTCTGAGTTCATCTTGTGGATCGTATTGGGTCTGAAAAGTTTGGTAAAATCCACGGATCAGATTAATACAGGATATGTATATCTGCATGTCACAAGAACAGAAGTAATATTTGAATCCAAATAATGAAAAATTGAGAGAGAGTACAAGAGAGAATATGGAGCCCTGGTATACACCAACAGATACACCATCAGGAGAAAAACAGTAGTGAATAGAGATGGATGAATGTTTTTTGCGGATTTGGACCACCTCGATTTTTAGTTCCTTTGGTCCACGGTTCAGTCTCAAAAATGGTGATTTGCCATTTACAAAAAAATGTTTTTAACACTGACAATCCATCCACGGATTCCGCAATCTGCTGACAGATTTTAAAAATCAAATACGCGGATTCAGCAACCTGTATGTGGATTGCTGAATCCGCAGATTGGATTCTTAAAATCCATCATGGATTGCTAAATCCACAGACTGATTCTTAAAATCAACCAGTGGACTGTATCTAATGGCGGATTTGGATTAATCCACACAGATTGAAATTGTAACTCGGGAAGTTACAGGAAATGAATTTTGCCTGTTCACTCATCTCTAGTAGTGAACTATTACACTGTTTCATATAAATAAATTTAAAAAAAATAGCAACAAATGCATACTCTTACATTGTTGCCGGTTTCCGAGGATGTTTATTGGAGGAAATACATATAATGACACCCAACAATAATTTGGGCCTTTAGTTTGCTTTTATGATCACCATGATCACCATGCTGGGGGCAGCAGCTCACTTTCAAAATGTTTGCTGGGCTTGAACAGTGAGGGTCAAACTGTTGTGGATTTGCATCCTCCTAAACAAGTAGTCCAAATGAATGGTTTGGGGAGGTGTCGATAAGAAGTAGAAATACTTTAACCTTGTGTGTGTGTGGGGGTGAGGGGGAGAGCGCTGCATGCTGGAATATTAGTTCAAATAAATATTTTCAACAGGTCATCATAATGTTTTGAACCCCACACCCCCAAATAAAAATCACAGTATGCCACCCACCTCATAAAGTATGTACATGACTAGTGTAGAATTAAAAAGCTACAGTAGTGATTGATTCTCAGAATAGCAAAAATTGTTATGCAAGCCTGTTGCAGGGTACATGCAACCACACACGTGGGTTCTCTTGATAAGGCTTCTTTATTGAGCCTTAAAAACATACAGCACACAAAAAATAATAGCTTCTCTTCCGCATACAAAACAAAATAGCTTCTCTTCAGCAGACAAAACAAAATAGCTTCTCTGCAGCATAGAAAACAAGGCAGCTTCTCTTCAGCATGCAGGACACAGACAGTTCATCACACATGTACTTTGAAAAACAGACCTTATAGCAGTAATCTCTTCAGTATTTCAGTCCTGTCTCCTGACCAGCTAGCTTGCATGTGTGTACAGCCTGGGGGTTTTAAAACACCTTGATTATGCAGCTGGGGTCAGACTAATTAAGCAGCCCTTCTCAACTGAAACTTAACCTCGTCACTGCTGCACTGCAAGCCTAAACATAGGTTTGCCAGGTATATGGCTGGTGGCGTTCATTCACCCTGTCACAAAGCCCCTGTCGAGAAACGAAAAAAGAGGGGTTTTTTTCAGACTTGAAATTCATATTGAATGAGAAGTCATACACGCATGCGCCTAAATGTGATGACACGCATATGCGTTTCAACAAGGTTACAATGAGACATACACGCATGCGCATAAATGTGATAACACGCATGTGCGTTTCAGCAAGGTTCCAATGAGACGTACACGCATGTGCATAAAATAAAAACAGTATGAAAAGAAGAGCAAGCCTAGCATAAGCATTGATTAATAAATAATACATATAGAAATGTGATGACACGCATACAGTATGCGTTTCAGCAAGGTTCAAATCCGCATGAGCAGAAAAAATATTTTATATTCGGAAGAAGACATGACGTTATATTTTTGTAATACTGTACTTCTGTATACAGTACAGCATGTGTCCTCATATTTTTTATGTGTATGGCTAAGGAGCCTCAAACTACTGTATATAGTATGAACTCGTAACGTTAATCTCTGCTTCAAATATAAATCTTCAAATTACAATTACTGTACACACACACACACACACACACACACACACACACAGGCTTGCAGAACTGTATGGCCGTACAGTAGGTTGATTTGCTATTAGACTTTTAAAACAACAGCTCGCGATCGCCCACTTGAGTTTCTAGACTGTATTGCATACAACACTAAAATGCAATTTTCTGCGCCCGATAGAAAACCCTAGTCAATTGCTATACGGTTGGAAAACATAGCGTGTCATGACCCGGTATTCAGAGCGGTACGCCGGGCGAGGTTTTAGAATAAGGGCTGGCGCCTCTGTATATTGTATAACCCTTTTCAATTAATGTAACTATGTATTTGTAACCATGTATTTGTCATCATAACTCTATGACCAGGATATACTTGAAAATGTGAGGTAACTCTGAATGCATTACTACCTGTTAAAACATTTTGTAAATAAAATAAACTTGTACAGAACACGCTTTGATTCCCAATGGGCCTAGAATTATTTGGATGATACAGAGGGGTGTCCCAAAAAGGAAAGGAGGGTGGGCAAGGTCTCAGAACAGTTAGGCTATGGCCCCAGTCTTTCTTGCAGCACGCTCGCCTGGTTGCGCGTGCACAGTTTAAAGCCGCGATCAGCGGTCTGTATAGGAGCTTTAGGGGAGTGTGGGGGCACGGCCATGATGGGGTCATGGCCTTGACGGGGCATATCTGCCCTTCCATTGGTGCATGCCGACTGCGTGATTACGTTGTGGCATGGGAAGACACAATTCTTGTCTTCCCTGCCAGCGTACATATCACAGCCCTTTCCACCCAAACACAGCAACTGAGGCCTGCCCCATAGAGGGCTATGCTGTGTGGCACACACACTGTTGCGTGCGCCGCAGCGGCCACTGGGGTCCTGGCCTTGCACAACCAAGATATTTTCCCCCCTCTGAGTGTTAATGGTGGGCATTCATGGAAGCACATAATGCATCGATAACAATAAATAAAGTAAAATTATGTTGTTTAAAGTGTTGTGTGCAGTCCCCATGCCTGGGACCTGAATAAAAGACTGTTGTATGAAAAAAGTTCCCGACGCCCATTTTTCCACAACCTTGCTACCTCCTTGCACAGCCCAGAATATGTAGAATGAATGGGTGCTCCAATAGTCCCGGGAATACAGTTAACAGTAATCCATAATAAATATCATGAAGATAATGGCTTCTATTGTAGGAGTGGGTATGCTACTGGGTGAGAAATAATGGTTCAATTTGCCTTTTTATATCTCCTGAAGGTAACAGAAAAATGATAGTAGTCCCACTTTGCTGCACCTCATTGGAGACAACAATGTGATAAAGTCCGGAAAATAACTCACCAAAGTTGTAGCCAATATTGTTATCAGTCAGAAGATCTTCTTAATATCTTACCTACTCCTTGAGCCAAAGGAACTTTTCTTGATGGCGTGTCCAGCTGCCAGTAGAGGTAAACACAGAAGGAAAAATGCAAAAAATGCACACAGCAGCGCACTGCCCACAAAGAGGGACACAGGTGGTAAAAATTTTTTTTCTATTTTTTGCCCAATCAATATGACAAAAAAAGGAGGTGTGGACCCTCCTACGCGTTTCGCATGAAATGTCCTTTATCAAGGAGTAAGATAAAGCACATTTTGTGTGAAACGCGTACGAGGGTCCACACCACCTTTTTTGTCATATTGATTGGGCAAACTTTTACCACCTGTGTCCCTCTTTGTGGGCAGTGAGCTGCTTTGTGTATTTTTTGCATTTTTCCTGCTGTGCTGACCTCCTTGCACAGCCACCTGAATCCATACATAACACACCGATGTACTCTTAATAGAAGCTGGGCAGGGAGGTGTATATCTGGTTTTGGTATTGTTGAATGAAAACCTAGATTAGATTTTAGTCTGAGTGACAAATAAGAGTAAATTACCCAGGCAATTACTATGATAAATATGGAGCTGATATTTAATTTGAAACAAAAAAGTGTAATTTTGTCTTCTAACTCTGTTAATACAGCTGGTATCAGGGATTATAAAACAGTGCAGAAACAAATCTGAATAAATAACATCTTTCGTCAAATCCTTTGCAATATTTATTCTTTCATTGCACCCATTTAAAAAAAAGTAATAATTAAGTGATTAATAAAGCAATGTTCAATTATAAGTTTCCTTTTTTTTTTTTTGTTCTGGAGCCAGGCAACTTCAAGTTTGTGAATAATACTAGTACTGTAGTTAATAAAGCATTTATTGGTGACTCACAAACCAACCCATATCAGTGACATTGATACACAAAATAATTAACTGAAGCCGCTGTGCTTACTGTACTGTAAAAATGAATATAAATGTTCTGTTATTTTCCCAAATAATATTAATAGGAATATTTATTTAAACTACCAGCTTCTGAATAGAATGATTTAAAATAGCATTCTAATGATGGATTAAAAAAAAAATCACCAACACTAGCTGGTAAATTGAGTACCATTAGTCTGCAAGAATCGTGGACCTATATTTCCTTATGGTTACCAGATGGCTTGATGTCATCATAGAAGAGGTGGTAAGATCTAGTTTTTCTAGGAAATAGAAAACGAAGGGCCTCACATAGATAAAATGCATGTAGTCTTCATTTTAAAACATACTGCATTTCTAGCCATGCACTCAAGCAGATACTATTAGAGCCACATGAGATACATCAATGTACCTACGTTAATGCACATAGACTAAAATATAATGGATCCTGTTTTTCGCCATTAAGACTTGTAAAATGAATGTTTTGTCATTTATTGCTGAGCAATGCTCAATGGTGATTAATCAGCAAAATTGCCTAATATTGCAATTTGTGACAGCTTCTCAGGTGGTTTTAAAGTGCTAAAGTTATGTAGCCAGGTCCCCCTCGTGCACTCACCCCCTCCTTCCTCGTTGCGAGCGCGCGGTGTGGGCGTGCGGCTGGTTGCTAGGGTCGGATCGGGCGGTTGCCGGGGACGCGATCGGGCCGGTTGCCGAGGCCGCGATCGCGTTGCTGGGGTCCCCGGCGGCCGGTGAGCAGGGCGCTGCCATTGAGAGTCAGCTCGCGCATGCGCAGGAGGCCAGCTAGCGCGAGAGGCCCCAACAGCTTGCGCACACGCAAGGCGGGAAGGACAGCCCCCAGGGTGCACAGGGGCAGCGACACGTGACGCCAGGGAGCCAATCGGAAGGCCGGATTCCCCTGCTCCCAGTTAGATACATTTCGCGGGGTTTTGGCAGCAGGAGTCAGTTAGGATCCGGACCAGCTAGGGGTAAGAGGTGGATGCAGGGGTCAGTGACCCTCTGCATTAGGCCAGCAGCCCCCAGGCCCCAGTTAGGTCCTGAGCCACTTAATAGCTTGTGGAGTATAGGGACAGGCCCTAGATAGGGACACTGCCCCATTTATTGGTAGCTTAGTCAGGGACACAGTGTTAAAGCCATGCGGCCCTGCGAGGTGGGTTCTGGGCTCAGAACACCATCAAAGACCCTGGGACTAAGGTGATATTATCCGCGCTGGAATTCACCCAACGCGGTGTGGAGGACAACGTCGGATCGGGCAGATCTCCAGTGATATCGCGGTACCCATGGCTGGAGCCCGGGCAGGTAACCTGCAACTCACGTGCACCAACCAGGCCTATCACCAGACATAGTGGCTGCGCAGTCACACATACACATGCACAGTGGTATTTGACTTTGGGGGTGCGAGACATTTGGGTGGGGGTTACTGGACACGGGGTGGAATCACTCTGTGGGAGGTTAGCGTCCGCCGTGACGCCAGAGGTGGTAGCGTCCGCCGTGACGCCTAGTGCGATTAGCGTCCGCCGTGACGCCAGAGGTGGTAGCGTCCGCCGTGACGCCTAGTGTGATTAGCGTCCGCCGTGACGCCAGAGGTGGTAGCGTCCGCCGTGACGCCCATTGTGGTTAACGTCCGCCGTGGCGCATGAACGTTGTGTTGATGTATGTAGATGCGGTTTGTTATGCTGTAAAGCCAGTCCTGTTTTACACTTGTTCGCTTTGTGTGGTTGTTTACTGTGAGGGCCTCCTCCCACTCCGTTGGGATCCCTCCCAGGTGGAGGCGTTGCACCTAGAGATGTATGAGATGTATGTACCCCAGGTTCCCCGTGGAAGAAGCTCAGCCCTCCTGTGAGCCAACAGGTAAAGCACCACACCTGAGTAACCTTGCATGTTCCTACACCTCCACCGTATTATCTGCGAGTGGGTGGGGGAGAACCCGTTACAGTTATAAGAAGAGCTGTGCTAAATTAAACAATATTGTAAAACACTAAACATGTTTTCACCTGATTTTCCTACAATACCCTATATATTATTACAATTAATTACAAGAATCATAACTTTATCTGCACGTATGTTCAGTTTTCTTTTTTTTTTTATTTATTAAGGAAAATATTTATTGTGGCACTAAACTGCAAAAATATAAATAAATTCATAAATATGTGTATTGATCAACTAGGTCTGCATACTCGTCAACCCTACAATTTAGGATAACCGAATTGTCAGTTATTGAGACCAATTTATAGCAAAATAATTGTAATTATTTTTATCCAGTAATGGGACAGAGGTTATAGTTGCAATATACAGTACTACTTGTGCTCTGCCTTTTTTCTATTTTTAAAATGTGTGGAAGTACAGTACAGAATGCATAGTGTTACACACTTTTGCATTAGCCTATTTAAATAGGTGATTCTAATTGTAACCATGCTGTAAAATGGCTGCAGTCATCTCTCCTGCTGACAGTAAGGCCTGGTAAGTTATGGGCATGCCAGCAGTTATCATGGAGGTTTGCCCTCACACCCTGGTGAGGTGTCATATGTCCCATAGGAAGTGACAACATGCTGTGTGTCCACGGTTAGTGACATCAGAGATGTGCCTGTTCCTAGGTGATATAAGACACAGCACTGTCTAAAGTTAGTTGAGTTCCTGTTGTTGGGCTGCCTCTGTTCAGTAAGAGGCACATGGAGGTCTGCAACATTGTTGCAGTAGTCTGATGCAGAGCTGTGAGTCTGGCAGCACAAGGAGACAGAGAAAAGCTGTTGGAGTGTTATGTAAGAGCTATGAGACAAGGAGCAAGTCTGAGTGCAGGCTTGGGAGGAGACAGCTTATAAGACTGTGACCAGGGACCTGGGACAGGGACTATCTCCCTAAAGGGGAGATAAGGAACCCACCAATTAAGGGAAGAGATACCTTTCAAAGGGAAGTGCGGTGAACATGGGAGGCTGAATACACCCCATTGTGGAGGGCAGCTGGCCCAACGTACTAATAAAGATGATCCTGATTAAAGACACTCTCGTGTGTAAGTGTGGAGTGATTACACAGAGGAGTGCACCACAGAGGAGTTCCTCACCAGGACCATCCCCAAGCGGACGCTGGGATCCTGATGAGGTGGAGGCGCTGCACTGGATCTAGGTAGGACTCAGTACACTACCTCAGCTGCCTGTCTGGGTTGGCAAATCCCCACACAACATCATGCGGGAGACTCAGGAGTCCTGTTGCCAACAGGTTCACCACCAGACATCACACTGTAATGGGGACTGGTTAGACCACAGGGGCCAATGTGAGATTGGGTGGGTCAGGCCAGTCCAGAAAACCTGTTACATAATTATGAGCCTTTTTAATCTCTGTTGCGTACTGCTGTCTTTATTTATTCTCCACATTCCTCAGGCATACAGTACATGTGCCCTTTCTGGCTTTCTCAGAGCATCATGACATTTTCTATTGTTCAATGGTTCTTATCATGTTTAAAGAGCCATATAATAGTGATCTGAATGGAAAAAGAGGACTTCCTCATTTTTTAGTTCAGTACCAATGGGGTGGGGATTTTGGTACTCAACCACTGATTTATTTAATTATCATTTGTGTTTGTCTATTTCTATAACAAACAACAGTATACTGTACCAGTGGCAGTTGCTTTCATGTTAAATATTAGAAGAGTTTGGATCTAATAATTATTTTACCTAGTACGGTAATATTTGAACTCCCCTCCTCACTGTGATTGTAGAAGTAAAGGCCCAGCTTTCCAATTTAGGAAGACCCTTGTTTGAAACTTAAACCAGGTCTGTGCTAACTTAAGCAAAATACCTTCTTTTCATTTATCACTATCAACAAACATGAGACTGAGAAAGTTTCAAGAAATATTATCTGTGTATTTAGGAAATAAAAGAGAAGTAAGAACCGACAATTAAACTGCATTTGCTCCAGAGTGGATGTGCATAGAACCCAAACGAAAGCTCATTAAAATTTTCATTTACAGTCAAATATTGTACATGTTTGGCTTCTAACTAAATGTAGATATTAGTTCATTCCAAAGACAATTCAGTGGACATACTGTATCTACTCTATTTTTTGACCAGCTAGAAACTGTTAGTTTACTTTCATTTTTAATGTTCCTTGTTTTAAAACAAATTTCCATTCCATTTCTCAAAAAAGGTAACAACTATGACACAATGCCTTTGATAACGAGTATGACCAGGTTGATCATCACAAACCTCACGACACCCAGCATTCTGTCAACATTTCACTATAATATCTTCGTGCACCATCAGCAGAAGTACTTTTACTGTACATCACTCAATAACAGTGACCCAGAGATTACTACTATTTCAGAGATGAAGTATGGAGCTGGGGATCCAGAGGGCTGGCTTTGCCTGGATGCAGAGCTCAGGAGAAGTTCTGCTCCATAATCAGTGCTTGCTCTGCCCCTGAGTTTAGCAGGTATAATGCAACTCACCTATGGAAAGGCTTTAAAAGACACAGGAGAACGGTTCAATCGGCAATTTAGCTAATACTTATCATTGTGTGGATTGCATTGATGCATTTATAAAGGGGAGGGGGGGAAACGACAGTTTGAACTGCTGCTATAAATTATCACAGCATTTTCAGATATCAATAGCATAATAAACCATGTTTACATCAGATATAAATGATATACGAGAAGTGAAAAACAAAAATTGTGAGGCGCTACTTATGAAGGTAAATATATATAAATAAAGATAATGTGATAAATTACAAGAGTGCAAAAATATAATAAAAAATGGCAAACTTTGCTGCTCAACCCTCTTGGGAGAAGATCCAGTTTCTCCTATCTTGAATGGTAAAGAGAAGCTTGTGGGGAGCGCAGGTGTCACCATATATATGTAAGGAAGAAAATAAAATAGTGTGGTATGTCTAAACAAACACAGCAACCTAAACAGGAATCATGAATGGGGACTCACATTCTCCCAGTTGTAATACAGCATTTGAATAGCAATAGATGCAGTGGGTAGATTCAGCAATGTGCAGGGGGGTCTTGCTTGTGAACACTCCCTGATGTCAGCAGGACAAACCCTCAATGGAATGAAAGAAAGACAACTCTACTGCAACACTGTATGTTCACTAATGATATATTGAAAAAGGCAATTGATATTGCACTTACATGATCAACATGTGCTTAGACACATATAAATCGATGTGCAGCATTAGTGTAATCCATCCACCCCACTCTCGAGGTCGCGTCGCGTCTCTTCCGGTCCGGCCCGTCGCGTCACTTACGGTTTCGTCGGCGATCACAGAATGGATCCACACGGGTTCTGGGGCATATATGGCACACTTCTGAACTGCTGCAGGTTCAGTGTTTTTATATAGTTACTAAATTAAAATTAAAACTATGTGTGTCCACATATATAGGTCCAGTACATTGTTGCAATTAATTAATAATTTTAAATGAATAATTTTTATATTTATATTTATTTACATTTGGATATATATATATATATATTTTTTATCACTAAGATTTTGTATAATCTATGCAACCCCGTTATTTATATATATTTATTTATATATTTATATATTTATTTATTGATTAATGGGTTACACTAACTTGTAATTTTTCTGCTCTTCTCTCCCACACCACTTTACTCAATCTAATGCATAAATCATTGCTGAGTGGTATATAACACACCAATGTATATACAAACCATGACACAGGTCATTATAAGAGAAATGAAATGGAGTTACAGAGAAAGGTAGATGGACTAACCGATGCCATAGTTCTGAATAAAAAGAAAAAATACAACAGAGATATAGAAGACTACACAAAAGGTAATTATAAAAATTGGGGCAGAAAAAATTTCCACCATTCGAGATCCAGGGAACCCAATAGAGAATATAGGGGGGACCCCAGTAAACCAAAAAGATCCGATAACTATCAACATAAAGGATGGAAAGGGGGTGCAAATAGACAAAACTATAATAAACCCATTAATTACCAACCAATTAGGAAAGAAGAGATCCCTAAAAAGTGGAAAGGAAATCAGGCCAAATAGTTAGAATAGAAAAACCATCTTCAGTTGATGAGCAAGAGGCCTCAACCTCAAAAAAAGATTTAGAATATGAAAAACAAATGAAAGATTGTGAAGTCTATTGTTCAAACGGCTCCCCTGCACAAGAGGGAGCAGTTGGAGGGACCAAGAAAAAAAACTCTTTTTTAGATGGGAAGTCTCCAACTATATGGGAGACCAAAAACAAATATGCACCACTAACAGAGTTAACACAGAAACCAAGAAGGAAAAGAGGTTCAGAGGAAGTAGAGGAGGGAGAAAAAGCAAAGATATCCAAAGTAAACCATTGAGAGTTTTTAATATTAGTAACAAAGAACTAGACGATGTGCAATTAAAAGTCATCAGTAAAGGTTTAACCTTTGCTCCCACTGCAGGGCCGAGTGGTTTTGACCTATTTATTGATGCCAACAAGTTTTTAAGAAAATTAACTGTAAAAAAATTCTTCATAACCAAAAATTCCGAAAATGCAATTTTAAAAAACAGTACAATTATTAATCCACCTGTTAAAGATACATTTTTACATACTAATTTAAGACCTAAGTCCAAATTTTATCCAAGTTTTATCAAAGGTCATCACTTAGAAGTTTTTAATCAATTGTTAAATAAAGAGTTTGAAGCTATTGTCAAGAATGATAAACCTTATAAGAATAATTTAAGTTTTAAAGAGAGAGAAGCCCTGAAAACACTAATGAAAGATGAAGAACTAGTTATCAAACAGGCAGACAAGGGAGGAGGAGTGGTTGTAATGAGCCGAGAGTATTATATCATCGAATCCAATAGAATACTCGGAGATACTAAGACATATAAGAGACTAAAAAAAAATCCCACGATCACCTTCCTTGGAGAATTCATAAATTTCTATTAGAAGGTAAGAGTAAGGCTATACTCAAAGAGGAGGAGTTCAAGTATCTTTGGGTAGATTCTCCAAAAGTACCGGTATTCTATTTTTTACCAAAGATTCACAAGGACATACAACACCCACCTGGAAGGCCAATAATTTCAGGTATTGAATCAATGTGTTCCAATCTGTCGGAGTATATAGATACATTTTTACAAAAATATGTTGTTGCCGGCAGATCGCACCTTAAAGACACGGCGCAGGTTTTATCCATTTTAGAAGATATCAAATGGGAAGATGATTTTATACTTGTAACCTGTGATGTCTCCTCATTATATACGTCTATAGACCATATACAAGGGTTAAACGCGATTAAAAGAATTTTAACCGAGAATGAGAACATGGATGCGGAACAAAGCAATTTTATTTTAGAAGGAATACATTTTATATTAACAAACAACTACTTTTGGTTCAATCAGGAATTCATCCTACAACTCTGTGGTACTGCGATGGGGACCAGATTTGCACCAAGTTATGCAAATTTATTTATGACTATATGGGAATTGGAAAAACAATACAGACCGGCGCCTTAGAGTCCAAATAGTGGGATAAATAAAAGTCCAATGGATGGCTCAAGATATCCAATAGATGACAATCAAGTCCAGTGGACAGCAGGTTCCTCAGCAGCAAACAATGAATGATATGCAGGGGAGACAAAAGAACAAGATCATAGTGTACCAAAATATGGTTAGAACATGTACCACGTAGACAAACAGGCACATACAATAATAAACATGTAGGCTGACTAATATCAATTAATTTTAATGAACACAATAAAATTCAGCAACTGATGGCGAGCAGATTCAGGATCCGGTTGTGCAAAATCGGAATCCTACTTACAGCCAGTCCTCAGGATATGCGCAGATATAAGGATTAAAGATGATCCGGCGGTGGGTGATGCGGTGGGTGATCCCCTGAAGAAGTGCGCATGCGCACGAAACGCGTTGGGCCTTTGAGTATCATTCATCAGCTTTTACTGACAGAAGAGCAGATCGCTATAGCAGTCCCTGGAATAGCAGCATTTTTGGATCAACATTGACAGCAAGACCCGGCGAGGTTGGGAGATTCGGAGCGGTGTCCGCCCCCTGTGACGTACATCCGGGCTGTGACGCAGTTCCGGCCGCGAGCGGAGGGCGCCTCGTGGAGCGGAAGGCAAGTCTGCTGCGGGGAATCATATACAGGCACGCATCCAGCATCACCCACCGCCGGATCATCTTTAATCCTTATATCTGCGCATATCCTGAGTACTGGCTGTAAGTAGGATTCCCATTTTGCACAACCGGATCCTGAATCTGCTCTCCATCAGTTGCTGAATTTTATTGTGTTCATTAAAATTAATTGATATTAGTCAGCCTACATGTTTATTGTTGTATGTGCCTGTTTGTCTACGTGGTACATGTTCTAACCATATTTTGGTACACTATGATCTTGTTCTTTTGTCTCCCCTGCATATCATTCATTGTTTGCTGCTGAGGAACCTGCTGTCCACTGGACTTGATTGTCATCTATTGGATATCTTGAGCCATCCATTGGACTTTTATTTATCCCACTATTTGGACTCTAAGGCGCCGGTCTGTATTGTTTTTTCTTGTGTTTCACTAACTGTGTTTGGGTTAGTTATTCCTGGCAGCCTTGCCGATTTAATTATATTTACATACTATATATCACACTGTATTACTATTTATTGTGTTCACATATTTTTAGCGCTATATACACCAATCTTTCTTTTAGTTATATGGGAATTGGACCACATTTGGTCCTCCCATGGATTTGGTGCAAATCTGGTCCTCTGTAAAAGATATATTGACGACGTACTTTTTATTTGGAATGGCGACGAAATTTTATTGAAACAATTTTTGGATTATATTAACACTAATAATTTTAATTTAAGATTTGTATCTAATTTTAGTAAAACAAAAGTGGAATTTTTAGACCTGGAAATTTATATTGAAAACAATGCTATTTTAACCAAAACATTTTTTAAATCGGTGGACGGCAACAATTATATATTAAGAAACAGTTGCCATCACCCTAGGTTGATTTCTAATGTTCCTCAAGGCCAATTCATGCGGATAAAGAGGAATTGCAGTAAGACAGAAATTTATGAGGAACAATCACTTGTACTAACAAACAAATTCCTTGAGAAGAAATATAGCCCTACACAAATTAAAGAAGCAAAATCTAAAGTCGACTTGCTAGATAGGAAACTTTTAATTAAACCAAATGTGAATAAAACAAACAAAACAGAGTTAGATTTTACCACTAGTTTTATGACTCAATACAACAGGGTTGCAAGCAAAATCAAAAATGCTCTAAAAAAAACATTGGCACATTTTACAAAACGATCCCGTTTTAGGCAGTGTACTACCAGCAATGCCAAATGTTATATTCACTAAAGCAAGTAATTTAAAGCAGAAACTAGCACCAAGTGTCCTGAAGAACAAAAAGGAACACACAAAAAATAATAATTGGCTTAAACTCCCAAAAGGTTTTTATACATGCGGTAACTGTAAGATATGTGATTTTTGCTGTAAGGAGGCTAAAGATATTTTTTAATCAAACACCACCAATGAGGTTTTTAATATAAAACAATTTATTAATTGCAATTCAGCATTTGTCATTTATTTGCTGGAATGTTGTGTCTTCAATATGTTGGTCAAACCACTCGTGCCCTGAAGGTGAGAGCACTGGAACATATGGGTAACATAAGATGTATGTTGGATACACATAGTGTCCCAAAACATTTCACCCGTTTTCATGCATCCAACCTAAAAGATTTAACTATTAAAGGAATTGAGCATGTCCCATTAAATTGGAGAGGCGGTGACAGAACTAAAGAATTAATTAAAAGAGAGACATTCTGGATTCACAGGTTAAAAACGCTAATTCCAGATGGGCTCAACTCAGATATAGAAATCAGTGTTTTTATATAGTTACTAAATTAAAATTAAAACTATGTGTGTCCACATATATAGGTCCAGTACTTTGTTGCAATTAATTAATCATTTTAAATTAATAATTTTTATATTTATATTTATTTACATTTGGATATATATATATTTTTTTTATCACTAAGATTTTGTATAATCTATGCAACCCCGTTATTTATGTATATTTATTTATATATTTATTTATTGATTAATGGGTTACACTAACTTGTAATTTTTCTGCTCTTCTCTCCCACACCACTTTACTCAATCTAATGCATAAATCATTGCTGAGTGGTATATAACACACCAATGTATATACAACTGCCTAATATAAGAGCTATATCCATTGGTGCAGCAGTTAGCTATTTAACCTTGCTCTGTGAACCAGTTAGTTCTTCTATGTATTAGTTAGTTTTAAGTTAGAGTAGTAGTTATATATTTTTATTTATTTATTTTGTGTATAAAGATTTTAAGATGTTTGTATTAAATAAAATGATGTTATTTTAATGTATTACACATTGATATTAGTATGCACGGATAGTCCCACCCATCAGCCAATCACCAAGCACCATTTTAGCCAATGGGAAGTGGAGAATTAATCAACCATCCAATTAGAACCAAGTAGGGGTATATATATATGGACAATGAAGCTTAAACTACAGATCGGACTCCTGACGAAGCTGCCACGCCAGCAAAAAGCATTGAGTGAACCTGCAGCAGTTCAGAAGTGTGCCATACATGCCCCAGAACCCGTGTGGATCCATTCTGTGATTGCCAACGAAACCGGAAGTGACGCGATGGGCCGGACCGGAAGTGACGCGACCTCGGGAGTGGGGTGGATGGAGTACACTAATGCTGCTCATCGATTTTTATGTGTCTAAGCACATGTTTATCATGTAAGTGCAATATCAATTGCCTTTTTCAATATATCCATAGTGAACATACAGTGTTGCACTAGAATTGTCTTTTTTTCATTCCATTGAAGGTTTGTCCTGCTGACATCAGGGAGTGTTTACAAGCAAGATCCCCCTGCACATTGCTGAATCTACCCACTGCATCTATTGCTATTCAAATGCTGTATTACAACTGGGAGAATGTGAGTCCCCATTCATGATTCCTGTTTAGGTTGCTGTGTTTGTTTAGACATACCACACTATTTTATTTTCTTCCTTACATATATATGGTGACACCTGCACTCCCCACAAGCTTCTCTTTACCATAAATGATATACGCAATATACACATTTAAGATGGATGCCGTGTGTGCTATGTAGTTGACATCTTGAGATACATATACAGTACAGTATATATAACAAAGATGTAAAGAATACATTGAGAACAAAGTAATACATTGGAAGCTGCTGTTTGTCAGCTTTTACATAAACAAGTCACAGTCTGGAAACCAAATCTGTATCAAGTACTGAAAGCTGAGTAAAATGCGATAAAGAAATTACGCAAAATACAGCTAAACCAACCCAAAGATTATAATGTTGAGGGATTAAGGACAAAGCAAAAAGCTGTAACAGCTAGAGATGTGTAAATAATTTACAGGAGGAGGTGGGGAATGGGGAGGACGGGGAGGAGGACAAGAAGGTGGATGACGACGATGAGGAGGGTTTTCTCTCTCCTCCACATCTATATTTCAGGGTCTGTAATTTCTAGGAGAATTGAATGTCAGGTCATATTAAAGTGTTTTAATTAAAAATTCAGGTTGGTAATATCACAGTGCTATGTGCAAGAAGCAGGTGCGTGGGCTCTTACCTTTTCCTTTAATTCGACCTGACATTCAATTCTCCTAGAAATTCCAGACCCTGAAATATGGATGTGGATGAGAGAGAGAAACTCCTCCTCCTCATCGTCGTTGTCCTCCACCTAATCATCCTCCCCTCCTCCGCAAGAAAGTTACAGCCGGCCCTGCCACTGGGGAATTGCATACATTCGCTCAAATGTTCTACAACGTTTTCGCATTCAAATATTCATCTGCAAATAGAATTTTACCTACAACTCTGCAAATAATTAGCAGATTTCATTTTGACACATTTGCTCCTCTTTAGTAACAGTCCCCAAAACAAAGACGGTTAACAAAATGTGTTGTACACATCAATTGTAGAGATGTGCAAAATGTTCATAGAAATGTATGAACAAGGCGATAACATTCGCAAAGAATTTACAGTTCACAAACATTTTTTTTAAACTTTACAATTTATCACAAATTAATTTGCAGATCCCATGACCATTTATATACTACTATTTAATTGAATGTCTGATAGAAATTGGCAAAACATACGAAAATTTCCCACATCTCTGGTCATTGTCTTAGCCCCCTTTGATTCTTGTGGGAAATGTGACAATTCTGGTGAGTTTGTGCTTTTATATATTTGGGTGACAGGAAAGTTGAGGGGTAAGTGGGATAGGTAGGTTTTGTGACTTTATTAAAAGTAAGTTATCACCACAATAGCAGCAAAAACGCTTCTGAAGGAATTTATAACACAATGGCCCAGGCTGTCTGTGTAATGCGGTATTATAGCCAAAAAATGTGTTCTTTTTATGGGGCAAGTCATCAACTTAGTAATGCAAAAAATATAGTATTATAATTTTGATGTCCGTCATAGGGGTCTATACACTAAACTATACACTAAACTTCGATAAAATGAGTGCATTGCCGATCGACTTTGCATTGTTTTATTGCGCTATTTAAAATGTTGGTAAAAAACGTATTCACTAAGAAAAAAATCCAAGTTGTTTAAAGTTTGTTTAAAAAAATGCAGTGTAGCCATGTCTGGTTTTGGCTACCATTCTGCCCTCCCTGACATGCAAGCCCTGGTAAGAGCAGGAAGTGTCAGGACCAATTATGGGTTTTCCCCACAGAAGCAGCTCCCTTGAGTGACAGGGAAGGAGGTGGTACAAGGCCTGGGTTCTGCCCAATCATGGGTTCAGACATTGCACTTCCTCCCACTGTACTTAAGGGGTTGCACCATTCAAATTTGCAGTTGTCTCTATCGTTGAAAGAGACAGGTATAACAAAGGATTGCCTGTGCATTGGCATCCCCTGTTCCTCTTCCCCTTGGGGGAGAGTGAGTGATTACCATTTCTCTGGCCCTGCTAGAGGATCAAGGAAGAGTAAGAACTGCTTCAGTGACCCTGTACATGGATTGTAGGTCCAGGGACCATCCGGAAGTTGGAGACCTGCAGTGACTGTATTGGGCGGAGGGCCACCTGATACGGTGTATGCAGAAGAGCAATAAATCGGTTCCAGTTGAATATAACTTCTGCCTAGTGTACAATATTTCTGGAGGAGTGGAGTTCATTTATACTGTAGGAGATTGCCTCCATATATCTATGGCAGATGGAGGCGCTGTGTACCCAGAGATAAGCAACAGTAATGTATCCCAGAAGCCTGTCGAGTTCTCCCCAACAACATCGGTGGAGACTCAGATCTACTGTAAGCCAGTATGCACCACACACTTGTAATGCCTGAATCTCCTAGAGGGTGGGTAAACATGCATTACAGCAGCATCGAACAACTTATTTCTTTTCTAAGTGTTATCGCATTATAAATCCTATTGATCGGCAACTGATTGAAACTGCAGCCTGGAAGTGCTGAATGAAGACACTGCATCTCCATGCACGGCTCTTACAGGCGATTGTACAGTTTAAATATAATGGTGTTTCCCTCACCCTCTGGGAGATTTTGGTGTACATGGTGTATAGTGCTTGCTACCTGCTGGTTCACAGGATGCTGAGTCGTCTGCCGGTGGTAGTGGGGACCTCTGGACAGGTTTCTGGGGTACATTAATTGTCTTTATCGCTGCTGATACAGTGCCTCCATCTGCTGCAGGCTCCAGGATGATGAAGGCAATCTCCTGCAGAAGAACTTACTCCACTCCCCCCAGACACACTAAAAAGGAGAATAGTTAACTCGACCCTTGTGTTCCTTTCTGCATAAACAGCAACACAACTGGTATCTGCTTCAGCACAGTATAATAGGTCTCCAATCTCAGGATGGTCTTTGGACATCCACCCCCCAGACAAGGGCACCAGCGGCAGTCCTTACTCTTCACTGACACCCTAATAGAGCGAGGGGAAAGGTATCACCTCCTCACTTCCCCAAGGGGAGTGGACAGTGGGTGTCCATGCTAGGTACACCCCTGTGTGAGTAACTGTTTCTCTCAGGGTTAGAGACACTGACTACATTTAGTTGTGCAGCCCATTAAGTACAGAGGGGGAAGGTACAAGGTATAAGCCCAGGATTGGGCAGACAACAGGCCTTGTCCCACCTCCTCCCTTGTCATTCAGGAGAGCTGCTTACTGTGGGGAAAACCCCTGGATTGGTCCTGACATTGCCTGCACTATAACCAGGGCTTGCATGTCAGGGAGGGAAACTGGTAGCCAAAACCAGACATGGCTACACTGATATAAATTTAAAAACTAGTGTGCGGGAGCAGGCAGTCTCCTGAGCTGAACCGCCTTGATTTCAGCCTCAGGGCCCCATACTTCCTGAGATACAAGCCCTGTTATGGGGTGCTGGTATCCCCCCAATGTTAAATCCTCCACATCACGTCACTGGGGGATTTAAATCCAGCAGGGGGCTACCGGCACCCAATACCGGGGCTTGTATCTAGGGAAGTAGGGGTCCCGAGGCTGAAATCATTGCGGTTAAGCTAACAAGAACCCGGCAACCGCACACTAGTATGTTTATTTATTTTTATTAACTAATTTATTATAACCGTAGCGACTTGGCGCTAAGGTTGTAAAGCTGCTTTCATTTAATTTGTACTAATAGTGTACGGGAGTAGGGGTTCTCCTGAGCTGAGCTGCATTGATTTCAGCCTCAGGGATCCCGTGCTTCCCGAGAAAAAGGCCTCGGTATGGGGTGCCTTTATCTCCTATGCGTTTAAATCTCCCGCGTCATGTGACCAATTGATCACACAGTGGGTATATAAATATTAATTGTATTGTGTAGTCTAAGCGCCTGTAGCTGAGGCTCTTTTTTATATGCCTTAATATTAATTTATATCAGGATTATAGTGGAGGATACAGTCACAGCGAGGGTTTCTTTGCTGTGGGTGTGTTCTGCACTCCTGCTGTGTGTTTTTTCCTCTAATTTGAGCCTAGGAGGTAAATGTCACTTATTTGTATAATAACAATGTTTTACATTGGATCTGAGTAGAATCAGCTTATACGTTTTGTGCTTGAAATACAAGGAAGGTAAAACTTAGGAGAAGCAATACGGAGCCTCTATTTGCGTCAAAACCTCTCTCTCTCTCTGTACACTATTATCCTTATTCCCAAATGGCCCAAAGTTCTCTTCACTTCTCTCAACTAAAGCAGGACAAAGGAGGTAGTAAGAGGGAAAACAAGCATTACAATATATCAATGTATGCAGTCGCTTTGATGCATACACCTGCTATACAGCTTGGTGATATATACCACTGCTTACTGCACATTGGATTCTTCTTTAATCTAATTGTGTATCTGTGATTAGAATTATAGAACAGATAGTTTTCTCTCTGATGCTGCTGTGTGTAGTTGGCTCTTTATAATGGACACTGACCATCATTTTTAGAATTCTGTTTAATGTTCTCTACTTTTGGTCTACAGTCCATACAGTATAATGTATATTTCAGTGAATTTTTAATCAAAATAAAGAAGGCTTTGTTTGCTATCCCTGTGGTGGCTTTCTTTTTGATGACGCTAATATTTTCCCTTTCTGCACTTCCTATTCTAACAAAAGAATTATCTTCCATTCGGGCTTTTGTATTGTATTCCCATTACAAGATATGTTCCATATGGTTGTAAATCTGTTGATTCCTGGAAATGTTAACATGTATCCCAGACTTTTCTACCACATTTGTATCATCAAGCAATTAAATGAGAAAAAACACTAGTGAAATACGGTTTGATACATCATGTAAACATTGTATCTCATTAAATCTCCTTACATACAGTAACACATATTAAGAACTTTTTGTATTTTGGCTCACCCCCAATATTTCCCTTTTCCATTCTCTTTTACTGGGTTTAGTCATAAGAGCCACAGTTGCTTTCTATTGAATGGCTTCCATTTAATTGTCTCAGTTGAAGATTGCGGGGAGAATGTGAATCAACTCACTGTAACTTCACTTATAGTTGATACTGTACATGTTCTTTATAATATAAATCCCCTGTGAAGGTACAGTAGTGTGGCCACTGAAACTTAAATGCTGTACAACTCCATTGTAATTATAAGGTTATATTCAAGTTGGGCATACTTGGAAAGTAAAAACTTATATTAATGATATTCAGAATAAATCCTCCCAGCCCTAGTTTTCCAAATATTTTGATTCAAGCAATGATAACCAGTCGAAAGTATACTGTTTTGCTGCCCATAAAGATTACTTCCTTCTGCACATCTTTAGCTGGCACTTTACTAAAGAAAATAGTAAGGACGTAGGACATGTAATATTACACACAAACTACAGTTTTAGATTTTAGAAGGAATGACAATGAAAAGATGGAAAAAGATCTATGGGAATTTTTGGCTATGTGGAGATATTTGAGTTGAAGGCAAGAAGCTGCGGGGAGACTACAATATTAAATATTAAGCGCACCAAACTTTTTTGTCAGGCAGTGTATAAAAGCAGGATTGTGGTGATTATGGTCAGCGCATGTGCTTCAACAGATATAACTCAACAAAAAAAGAAGAAGATGGGTACTGGAGCTGATCGGTGTACCTTTATGTGTAAGTTTATGTTACTTTTATTATTAATAAACTCTGTCAACCATTGACCTGTGGATGTATATTTTTCCCACCACGATTACGGGAGAGACGTTCTGCTATCCTGTATGACACGACTCTGGCGGATTGAAGGAGGATATCATCTCACACTCACCTGCAAGATTCAACAGATGGGAATCAACTCACACATGGCCGTGTGAGTAACAGAGTTTTATTTGTCCAAATCCCTCAGTTACTGTATTATTAGGCATTACTGTATTCAGACCATATTTTGTCTTCTTCTCTTTTTGTTGGGTTATATCTGTTGAAGCACATGCGCTGACCATAATCACCACAATTCTATCAACTACAAGAGGATCCAGGGATGATCCTCTCTTTTGGTCAAGCAGCAGTGCAACACAAGGGCTAGTATATTTTCTTTATTTGTGTAATCTTTAGCCCCATCCTACCACTGATTACTGTATTTATATTTTTTTCTGTATAATACAGATCTTATTATTAAGGGAGCGCCCCAGTTACCCAGTCCTAGTGTATAAAAGCACAATGAAGTGCAAAGTTCTCAAAAGGGGTGATAGTTATAGTTAAGACTTTATTAAATATATAGTCATACTCAAAAAGGAAGAATAAAGATATAGAACTGTATAAGGTTAGGCAGAGGAAGGCTAAACAAAGTTTGCTCAAAAATGTTTAGAGAAAAATAGAAAAATGCAAACTTTATAGTGTAGTATTTAATTCACCATAAATACAGTGTAACCCTCCCTGCCCGACTCCTAGGGAGTTTACATCAGCGTCTCTTATCTTGGCTTCCTCAAATGTAGTTACAGATGCAGCCACCAGTATTAGAACACTTACCTGGGAAATTCTGGGAGATTCTGGGGCAGTCTCACAGTAAATGCCTCAACATTCCCTCAACATTTCTGTGAGATTCTTAATGGCCCATCGGATTAACACAGCAGGGGGTCCCTGCAGTCCCATTCAAACTGAATGGGACCACAGGGACCCCTGCTGTGTTAATTCGATGGGCCATTAAGAATCTCACAGAAATGTTGAGGCATTTACTGAGAGACTGCCCTAGAATTTCCCAGGCAAGAGTTCCAATACTGGTGGCTGCATCTGTAGCTTAGGATGCATGTGGCTGGATGATGATAAAGAAATAATGGACACCAGGAACTTTATTCATTCAACAGCAGCTTTATTGTTTACACACATAGGGGGCTATGCACTAAGCAGTGATAAGTAGTTTTAAGAGCGCAAAGTGCTCTTAGAACGTGAAGTTCCGCCGATCGCGATTCACTAAGCCGCGCAAACAGGCACTTTGCACTCTAAAACGGGCTTTTCCTTGAAATTTTTTCTAAGTCCAACTTTTATCGTACGATCAGCTGTTTGCGCTGAATCCTGCCCTTCTGCGGGATTCACTAAGCAACGCAAACTGATCGTACGCGAAAGTTGCGCTGAATGAAGCTCACAAGCTAAAGGCTGGTGATAAAAAGCAGGACTTAGAAAAAATTCTTTGTTTACCTTTTTGCAGGCGCAAAACCCATACAACAGGCCGGCGGGTGTCCCCACCAAGCAGGGGTCCCCGCGGGAGTCCGGGGGTCCCCACGGAAGTCCCGGGGTACCAATGTTGCACCTCCAAAAATAAACAATATTTATAAATAAATACACCCCACTAACTCATAATATACAGTAATGTGCAAAATTGCTATTATCCACATATGGATAATAATGCATTTGCCCATTTTAAATACATATAATATTCAATAAATACAGTAAAAACATATTACACTTACCTTTTACAGGCATCCACGATGAAGGCCGTCTTCATCCTCATCTTCATCCTGCCCATGCCCCCTCCGATGCTGCAAAACATGCACAACAATCACAATAGCCAATGTAATGTCCCCTAACCCCTTAATCACCATAGCAGTTATTAACCGCTACAGGCATTAAGGGGTTAACCCACCCTCACCCACCATTCGGGAGGCCTACATACCCTCCCACACTAACCCCCCACCCCGTGAGGCCTAACCACCCTCACCCACTACCCACAAGGTAGGCCTACCCACATACCCTTGGGGCCAATACCCCCTTCCCCCACCCCCAGTAGCCACAATAAAAACAATACACAGACCCACATTTAACATCATTCTATTTATTAAATACATAACCCACCCCCTGTGCCACCCCATCAGTGCCAGTGCGGACGCCATCTTTATAGAGCCCACGTCACGTCTTGGACGCTATAAAGATGGCGGCGGCACTGGCACCCGATGCCCCATACCGGCCTGTAACTCGGGAAGCAGGGGGTCTCTGAGGCAGAAATCAATGCGGTTCAGCTCAGGGGACCCCCTGCTCCCACACACTATTATTTAAAATACATTAAAGCAGCTTCATTACAATAGCGGATAGCCGCTACGGTAATGAATTATTGTTTATTGTTATGTATGTTTTAATACTAGTGTAGATGTGCAGGGGGTCTCCTGAGCTGAACCGCATTGGTTTCAGGTCCGAGGACCCCCTAGTTCAGGAGATACAGGCCCCTTTATGGGGTGCCGGTATCCCCTGCAGAATGTAAATAACCCGGTCACGTGACGCGGGAGCTTTAAACTGCAGGGGATACCGGCACCCCATAACGGGGCCTATATCTCCTGAAGTAGGGGGTCCATGGACATGAATCTAATGCGGTTCAACTCCGGAGACCCCCTGCTCATGTACACTATAAATAAAATTTAGTTATTTAGTGTATGATCGCCAGTAATAGCCTTGCATGGAGATAGCAAATCTCCATGCAAATGTAACGTGCGGCTTTTTTTCCTAGCGTAGCGTACGTGAACTTTAAGTGCGATAGCAGAGGGAAAAAAGCTTGCATGCACGATAAGCCAGTTTTGGGCACGTCCGATAGGAAATGGGCTGAGGGCCTTAGTTAATCACGCCGCCAACTTCATTTTTTATCGGACGTCCTAATTTTTTTCAGCCCAGCGCGAAAGCTCGGAGCTTAGTGCATAGCCCCCATAGATACTGGAAACTTGATATAGACATTATAGTATTCTTCCTTATGCTGTCTGAAACAGTTTTTCCAAGCTACCCCTATCTCATCCTTCTATTGAGATGATGAACTTGACTCAATTGGCAACCAACATAAATCCCCCTCTTCAGGGTGACTTCGGTAGGACTCTATCCTATATGGGCCCCTGTCGGGCCTGGTGCTAATCTCCCCATGACAGGGATAAGGGTCCCTCTATTGGGCACTGCATTTCTCCACCTACGTATCCAGATTATGGTCTGTTGAGTCCCATCTGGGTATATAGGCTGCCCCTCCATGAACCCCCAAAGGTGAAGGTAGCCATCTATATGGGATGCTACCTAACTAAGATACTGTCCCTCTCTACAAAGCAATAAAAGGGGATCCTTATCCTATACTATCATATGAACGTATCTACATGATTTACTAGGGGCGTTTCAGAAGCATAAAGAGTAAAACTCACAAACATCTGTAAATAAATAACATTAGGTTAGTATGAGGCGTTGGTTCTCTAGTATCTCCAGAGTCCTCGGTCATCATGTATGTATGTATGTCTTTATTTTTATAGCGCTTTTAATTTGCATAGAGCTTCACAGCAGTAATACACTTAATTGTTAATTCTAATCCATTTGGGGGTCTTCTTTCTTCTTCTGTATCTTCATCTTCTGTATCTTCATCCATCTTCATCTAATGAAGTGATTAACTCCGAATATTGTTCCAGCTAAATTATTACTACAATGTTGATGTACATCAACTTAAAATTGCAGTTCTAACAATCGTAACAATTTTTTTTTACCGTGTACGATATTAACTCCACTTTAACGGAGTTTAATGTATCTGCGCGTACTATACGTACCATATAATGTAAATGTGTTTTTTATTTTATTTCTTGTATTTCCCTACTAAATTTCTCTAATGTGTACAGTAGAAAAGGGGGGAGGAAGTGAAAATAATAATGATGATAATGCCACTTCCACTACTGAAATTTCTGACTGAGAAACCTTGCCAGGCTGATTTTGACTTTCATTCTCCTGGGAGGCTGTCAAAAGATTGGGAAACACCAACTAAGAATACAAGAAATGAGTAGCATACCATGTTAAGGGAAGGTGTACTGCTTGTTTCTCTTATTCCTTGTACTTAGAGATACTGTGATCATTAGTGAGGGTGAGTTTGGTGCCCGTCCTCACTGCTTTTTTCATTATTTTGGATAATTAGAGTGTGCACATAAACCTTTTCTGTTTGAATTTTAAACACACTGATGATACATCTGACTCATCTACAGCTGTTGCTGCTACTGATGATGACTATGCTTCCTATGACCTAGTGCTGTTTATGCTTGCAATAGGTGTGGAGCACATTCCTAATAGTGTCTCTGATACACCACCACATCACTTTTCCAAACCTGCTAATCTATTATTGGATATTCCACTATACTATAGCACTGGGCATAGTTCAGTTAAACAGATGGTACTGGCATGGGCGTCCGCAGAAATGTTTTCAGGGGGGGGCATAATGTTAACTAGACAGAGAGAGAGAGTGGTTGTGGGGGGGGGGGGTGGTTGACGGGGTGGGTGACTGACACTTTGACTGACTGACTCGTGTGTGACTGACACTTGGGTGACTGACTGACACTTGGGTGGGTGACTGACTGACTGTGGGTTGGTGTCTGTATTCATTCACAGACAGACAGACACAAACACACACCCTCCCTCTCTCTCTCCCTCTCAGACTCTCCCTCTCAGACTCTCCCCCTCTCAAACTCTCCCCCTCTCAGACTCTCCCCCTCTCAGACTCTCCCCCTCTCAGACTCTCCCCCTCTCAGACTCTCCCCCTCTCAGACTCTCCCTCTCAGACTCTCCCTCTCAGACTCTCCCTCTCCCTCTCAGACTCTCCCACTCTCTCTCAGACTCTCCCTCTCCGACTCTCCCTCTCAGACTCTCACTCTCAGACTCTCCCTCTCAGACTGTCCCTCTCCCTCTCAGACTCTCCCTCTCCCTCTCAGACTCTCCCTCTCCCTCTCAGACTGTCCCTCTCCCTCTCAGACTCTCCCTCTCCCTCTCAGACTCTCACTCTCCCTCTCAGACTGTCACTCTCCCTCTCAGACTCTCACTCTCAGACTCTCACTCTCCCTCTCAGACTCTCACTCTCCCTCTCAGACTCTCACTCTCCCTCTCAGACTCTCACTCTCCCTCTCAGACTCTCCCTCTCCCTCTCAGACTCTCACTCTCCCTCTCAGACTCTCCCTCTCCCTCTCAGACTCTCACTCTCCCTCTCAGACTCTCCCTCTCCCTCTCAGACTCTCCCTCTCCCTCTCAGACTCTCACTCTCCCCCTCAGACTCTCTCTCTCCCCCTCAGACTCTCTCTCTCCCCCTCAGACTCTCTCTCTCCCCCTCAGACTCTCTCAGACTCCCCCCCCTTCAGAATCCCTCGCTCACTCAGACTCTCTCTCTCTCACTCAGACTCTCTCTCACTCAGACTCAGACACACACACCCCACACACCACACACCCCACTCTAATGCAGATAGTCCCAAGGTGTAGCCCCATCTCTTTCTTACCCCCTCTCTTCTTCATTCACTCTCTCCCCTCACCCCTCTCTTCCTCACTTCCTCTATTACACCCCCTGTCTCCTCACTCTCCCCCCTCCATCAATTATGCCCCTCTGACTCAAACCCACTCCCTGAATCCGTCCTCCTCACATTCATTCCCTCCCCCCCTGATCTCACACACACTCAGACACTCGCAACAAGGGGGAATCGGAGCAGGGGGGGGGGAATCGGAACGGGAAGGGGGGACCCGGAGCAGGGGGGGAATCGGAACGGGAAGGGGGGACCGGAGCAGGGGGGAGGGAATCAGAGCAGGAGGACAGGGGGGAAGCGAGAGTGGCATGGAGCAGTAGTCACCTGACTTGCTCCATGCAGGAAAGGGAAGGCCTCGCTATGCAAGGTCAGATAGACTCGCAGGGGTGAGCAAACTTTTTATGCCGAGCCCCCCTTTTCATCCATTTAATTTCTCGGGCCCCCCCTGCCTGATGTAATCAAAATCACATGAACCCCCCCCCCTTTATTAAACGATATACAATGTAAATACAAATATGTTTCAACAGCTCGCGCTTGCAAAATTAGGCTGCGTCCACGCTGCCGCCGAGAGTGGTGACATCACCAACTCTCCAAGCATGAGCACAGGGTGTCCTGCATAATTTTGCAAGCACGAGTGGGGGGTATGGATCAGGGCTATTTCTGTGTTTGTGTGTGGCTGGGTGTGGGTGTGGGGTTGTGCGCATTGACTGCTGCTGAGCATGCTTCAATGTCAATTTTGTTTGTCTCGCCAAGCACACAATCAATCACAACACAAACAACACAAACAACACCCCCCACACCACACACAATCACAGCACACATTCAATCACAAAACACACACATCACTACACTATATATATATATATATATACACACAAACACACACACACACACACATCACTATACATATATATATACACACACACACACACACACACACACACATCACTATACATATATACACACACACACACACACACACACACACACACATCATTATACATATATATATATATATACACACACACACACATCACTATACATATATACACACACACACACACACACACACACACACACACACACACACACACACACACACACACACACACACACACACACACACACACACACACACACACACACACACACATCACTATACATATATACACACACACACACCACTATACATATATATATACACACACACACACACACCACTATACATATACACACACACACACACACACACACATCACTATACATATATATATACACACACACATATATATATATATATACACACAAACACACACACACACACACATCACTATACATATATATATACACACACACACACACACACACACACACATCACTATACATATATACACACACACACACACACACACACACACACACACACACACACATCATTATACATATATATATATATATACACACACACACACATCACTATACATATATACACACACACACACACACACACACACACACACACACACACACACACACACACACACACACACACACACACACACACACACACACACACACACACACACACATCACTATACATATATACACACACACACACCACTATACATATATATATACACACACACACACACACCACTATACATATACACACACACACACACACACACACATCACTATACATATATATATATACACACACACACACACAGTGACATCACTATACATATATATACACACACACACACACAGTGACATCACTATACATATATACACACACACACACACACACACACACACACACACACACACACACACACACACACACACACACACACACACACATCACTATACACACACACACACACACACACACATCACTATATATATACACACACACACACACACACATCACTATACATATATACACACACACACATCACTATACATATATATATACACACACACACACCACTATACATATACACACACACACACATCACTATACATATATATACACACACACACACACACAGTGACATCACTATACATATATATACACACACACACACATCACTATACACACACACACACACACACACATCACTATACACACACACACACACACACACACATCACTATATACACACACACACACACATCACTACACACACACACACACACACACACACACACACACACACACACACACACACACACACACACACACACACACACACACACACACGCCCCGCCCCCTCTGCAAGCACAGGGAAACACAGCACAGATCTTCTGCCCGCCACTGCTCTGCTCTGCCCCTGCTCTGCTCTGCCCCTGCTCTGCTCTGCCCCTGCTCTGCTCTTGCTCTGCTCTGCCCCTGCTCTGCTCTGCCCCCAGGTTTCGCCGCACAGGCTGCGCCCCCCCCTAAATAATTTGGCGCCCCCCAGTTTTGCGCACCGCTGAGATAGAGTTGCGAGGGACAAAAAAAAAAAATCCTGGCAGCGTGCCAACACGCGCCAGCCAATCAGGAGACAAGGGAGGTTTTTTTTTTTTTGCAGAAGAGCGCGCTAAATCCTGTCACGCCAGTGCCCTCTGTTCCCCGCTGTTGGCGGCCCAGGATCCAGGGGGGGGCAAGCGCCCCCCGTTGCCCCCCCCTGCGGACGCCCATGGGTACTGGGTGGTTGCTCAATTGCACTGGTAACTGCTGGAGTTCAGCCCAGCCACCAATAAACCAAGGACAGAGAGCCCCAATGCTACATCCAACATAACAAACCATATAGTTAAATACTTATCTGTTCTTCCCTCATAAGTGAGGGTCACCAACAATACTATATAAGCAGTCGCCAACACTGAAGACGTCACTACCAGAAAATAGTGTTTAATTATATATGTATGAATTGTGTATGCTTATCTCTCAGGGACTAGGTTATTCATCATTTTTATAAGGAAATCATTATTATAATGGTTGGTGCTTTTTACAGCATAGCAATTATTATGTAATTGTAAGCATTTAAAATTGACTTCCCGAATCCTACAAATAGATTGTCTCTTTAAAGTCTCTCAGCACTTTCTCTGATGCTATTGTAATCCTCTTTCCCTATGCGTATGGGAAACCGCAGGCAATTACGCATGCTGCTATACCTGTGAGGCTTACAGGAAGCCAAAGCCTCCACTCCTGGGGAGCCTGGGATGCTATGTCTCGCGGTGCTGCACCTCCACCTAAGAAGATCCCTGTGTAGGTGGGATTGATTCCACATAGGAAACAATACTCACTAATAATAATACAACCAATGTATATAAACACACTTTACTCATACATATAATGACATAACAATACACTGCAATACATAACAATAATAATGGTGGTTCCCCCAAAGTACTGAGCACCTGAAACCCTGATGTCCGCAGAACAATCTCACCCAAGCATGAGGTTGAGCTACTCCCCCCGCCCCACTTTGTGAACCATTGGTGCATGTGTGATACCTGCCTGGGTACTCCAGTACACATGAGGCAGCTTTCAGAATTACGCTAAAGCAGGTCCCATGCACCGGGGCCTCCAGTCCAACTCCCCTCACACCATGTCCAGGTCACGGTGTTATTCAGTGTGCTCCACATCTTCTGCCACGTGCAGCCCTGTTCAGGCCGCAGGCCATCGAGCGGACGTCTGCCGCCAGTGCAGTAGTGCTGTTGTATCTCTAATGGGAGGGTCCCTATCTATGGCCTTCTCTACAATACTCCGCTCACGGGGTAAGGCTATATGGGGCCTAAGGAAAAGATCTAGCCTAGTCCAGGAAACTAACTGCTCCCTGGACACTACCTTCCTCCTTGCTCCTCTGTCAGGACTGCCAAAGTCACCTTGATCCCCGCAGAGGATATCCTGCTTCACACGGTCTGCATCTCATTCCATTGCCTGGGACAGCCCATGTGTTCTATTCCCACCGAGGATTCTGGGACTTGTAGTTCCGTCTCGGTACATGCAGAGCCATTTAAAGATGGTCACCACTTCTGCTGACACTGCACATGCGCAAAATAGCCACCCCCACAATCTCCCCAATCGCGCGGAGCTCCGCAGACCAGATGAACAGCAGAGCAGATCCCCACACCGGAGTCATGTTAGGGGACTTCGCTACACTTTCAAATAAGGAATATCAGGCATATTGCACAGCTACAGCTGGTCATTAAACTGAAAGACTACATATGTATTTGTAGTTAATTTCCTCAAAAACTATACTGTAATTATCTCACATTGAACAGAAATCTCAAAGGAAAAGTGCATTTTTTTAAATCAATGCTGCAATAGAAAAAATAACCCAATTTAGTAGCAGACTTTCTAGTCAGTGAATGTTCTTGCTCCTCTTGTGACTAGAGGAAAATGTCTTATGAAATATAAAGAATTGGCCTTTACCCAACATAATGACATTTGTTAGACAGTAGGTACAGTATAGAAGTACTGTATTTATTTTATTACCAAGGCAACAAAACAAAACCCAGTCAAGTATCTACAGACATGTTATGTTTACTTTTTGGGGGATTTCTGTACACTACTGTATATTACTTTGTATTTTTGGTGCAAAAATCATTTTTTTTGTTATAATAATGCTACGTTTGACTTGTTTTTAATATTCAGAATCTTCATTACATGTAACTACCCGGTTTGTATATAAGAGTACTACTTTCTTTATATATGCTAACTAAATTAGAGATGGAACCCCACTTAGAGGGTTATTCATTAAACAGAGATCGGCACTATCATAATATAATAAACAAACCGTCAGTAGCTTTCGTCATTCCACCATACCCGAGTAGGGTTAAACCCTCCATTACCATGATCCCCCATTTCTGTTTCTCGTACCAAACATTACACCACTTCCCCCAAGTTCAAGGCATCAAACTACCTGCTGACCCATATCCCAGTCTGGCACCCTCCTAAAAGCTCTTTAAACATTGACAATTACTTAAGACCCTATTCTATAACTTACTTCACATATCTTCCAACTTTCTTTTTCCATTGTATTTTTTCTAATACAAAATGCATCTTTAACAGCAAATTATTATAATGCACACAATTACTTTTGGCAACAGACGATGCCTGCTTGCCAGCCCATGAACAAGTGCGTCTATTCCATAACTGACACCCCACACTCCACAAGGATGGAAGGGAAGGTCAACTACCCTGGTTGGTAAATGTAACGTGAAGGACCTTCCGCAGAGCTATAACCTACAGTATATACCCAGATACACTCATCCCGTCCTCTTCCTCCCTGACCTAAACTCAGCATAAACCTCTTCAATCAAGATAGTGAGTGGGGGGAGTGGGGTGAGGGGCAATGTAGTGTAGTAATGAGCTGACTGCGGCACCTCTCTCTCTCCCCCCTAAACCCTCAGGCACACTCCTCTTCCTCCTCTTCCTCTCTGGCCTAAACTTCAACCCAGATAGTGTGTAGGGGTGGGTGGAAAGAGTGGCCCCACAGTCATGGGCTTCCCTCGCTGATAGCTCCTGCCTTACTTTAGAGAGCACTAGACACAGGTCTGAACTTCATGCAGCATTACATATTCTAACATGACTGCCTGAGGCCAACTCTCAGTAAACCAGGAAGTGCTCAAAGATCCTGAAGCATTAACAGTACAACTCTCCTTCCCCGTAAGCAATATAACCAATACCATACATTATATAGAAAGGAAGAAACGGTCAACTGCTCGAGGATATCAGATTGGTGGATGTACCATTTGTCAGTCAAACGTAATGTCACAGGCCTTACATAAGGTCTGTGACATCTCATTTGTCCCCAAGAAGACGGCCAATCAACATATCCTGGAGCTGTTAAAGAAGAGAAAGAAGACAAGGATAAAGATAAGATGAAAAAATATCTACTCACTGTGACTCCTCTGTAAACAACTGAGGATCGTGGACTCCTACACATCATGGTGTAGAAGATGAGGATCATTGCTTCGTGGGTCAAGAGTTGGTGTTGCCTTTAGATAAGGAGGATGAAAGCCTTCATCCTGGCAACGGTAATGTACACATTGATTGTATTTTATTTAGTTGTGAATTATATTTTTTTGATGCCCATTAATTGGCAATGTGTTTTCAATGCCCCTTTGAGGGTATAGGTAACTACATTGCCAATCAATTCATTTTTTGGCAAATGTTTGTTTTTATTTAATTGCAATGTATTTTATTTAACTTTTTTTTAAGGTTGCCCATTCATTGCCATTGTGGCTATCTGTGTCCCCATTAAGGGCAAAGGTTACCTCAGTGACAATCAATGGGGATATTGCTTACCGTGTATTGTAATGTCAATTTTATTTTATTGCATATTTAAAAAAAAAAATCAACACAAATGGGCAAAAGCCCTATTAGCCATATGTCCATTTGTATGTGTGATGATGGGGGTAGAGGGGAGTTAGAGAAGGGGTGGGGTGTTGTGTGGCCATTGCTTGCCAGTGTGGCTATCTGTGACCCATTGAGGGCATAGATTATCATAGTGACAATAAATGAATTGAATGGCTAGAGTATTTTTCTTTATAGTAATGTATTTTATTGTGTTGCACTCTATTGATTATTTGAATTGGCAAAAGTACTATTAGCCATCTTTGGATACAACCACTACCCATTCCTATGTGGATGTGGTGGTGGTGTTGGTAGAGGGGGTGGATGAAGGGGTAGTTGCCCCAGGGAGGTTATTTAGACATTGCAGGAGAGTTTAGCCCCTCCCTCACTTTAGTGGTTGTAACTGCTAAGGCAAGGGAGGGCTTAATCCATCCAGGATGCCTAACAACCCACCCTGGGGCAACAATGGCGATATTTGACCCGGTGGGTTTTAACCCCTTCCGCTACCCACCCGAGAGGCTTAAACCCCTTCACTACCTTAGCGGTAGTGACTGCTAAAGTAATGAAGGGTTAATTCCTCCCACAACCCTCTCAGTAGGCTTAACCACCCACCCAGGGGCAACTACAAGCTTCACCCACACCCTCTACCACCAAAAAACTCAGCACTGCTATTTATCCTTTCATTACCTTAGCGGTTAGCCACTAAGGTAATAAAGCTGGCTGCAAATGTATTTGTATTACATAGGATGGGAAGAGGAGGTCTCCAGAGCTGATATTATTGCAGGTCAGCTCTGTGGACACCTCGATTCAGTCCTATAACAGTACATTTTTCTCCTTCAAATGCACATCATGATTCCGATCTCGTCACCCTTTAGGTGGCGAGCAGAATTTGCGAGTTTGGTTCAACCGCAGAGCTAATCCCTTTTTGGGGGCTGTGAATGTCATGGGGGTGTCAGGTAAGCTTCCTTAAAGAGGTACTTTTATATGGAGCTTTAAAAAACCTGAATGCTGGGGAGTCTGAGGGTACATGTGGTAATACATTGCAGAGAAACACAGGAAAAATCTTGTATGGGGAGTGAGAAGAGGATTTTAAGGAGGGGAGGCATAGATCATAGGCTATAGAGAGTAGGCGTTTAGGGGTGTACTTGGAGACTGGAGCTGAGATGTAAGGGCAGGGAGCACAATGGAGAACTTTATATGCCAGAGCTAGGATTTTAAAATGTATTCTACAGAATATGGAAAGCCAGAGTAGGGATACTGTATGCAAAGAGGAGCAGCAGATGAAGTGCGGTGAGTGAGGGACTGTAGGTGAGTCTGGCAGTAGCATTTTGGGTGGATTGGAGTTGGGATAATCATATGAGGGGATTGACAACTACAGTACGAGGAGGTTGCAGTAGTTGAGGTAGGATATGATGAGTGATTGATTTAAGATTGTGGGTGTGGTTTGAGTGAGAAAAGGGTGTATTCTAGTGATTTTTGTAGATGATGACTTAGGCTAAGTCCCCGCTGGCGCTGATGCTCGGAGTGTCCGGCTTATACGCACGCACGAGGGGGGGGGGGGGGCATTGCGGGTAGTTCAGCGCGCAGGTAAGTCTAGATTTTTTGTTTACCTACGCGCCGATCGCGACTAAGCGTGTGTGCTCAGTGAGCGGGGACTTACATATATCTATATATGTAAGTCTCCTCCGCAAGCGCCGCCCGCTCAGCCCGATCAGTGCTAGTGGGGACTTAGCCTTAGTAGGGAACTGAATATGAGGAATGGAGGAGAGGGAGGAATGAAAGATTATCCGAAGGAAGCGTACTTGATATGTTGACAAGATTGTGGAGTTTTTGAAAGTGAGGAAAAGTTCATGTCTAGGGGTAAGAGGGATAGAAGGAAAGATTAGGAGTTCTGTTTAAGACTTATTAAGCATCAGGTAGCAGTGGAACATCCAGGAAGTATATACATTTCAACTGAATCTTAATTTTCTTCCACATCACACATTTAAGATGTCAATCCATTACAGACCATCACAAATTCAAAAATATTACATACTACTTAGATTATATTCTTAAATTCTGCTGAGTAAAAATCATATACTGTAGTTAATTTCATGTTGCATGCTACATATCAAATAAAGCAATTCATTTTGACTTGTTTATTAAGAAAACACTATACTGTGAATTTTTACTCTGGACAATAACATTTAGTTATTCAGGCTTCCTTAACCTTTTCAACAACCTAATGAAGGTACAGTATTAATAGTTCCCCTAAGAGAGTTTGCTTACTGAGATTAATGCTTGAAGGAAAGCTGGTTGAGATGCCACTTGAGACATGCTACAATACTTAGCTGATCAACTACATTATAAAACCATCAAAACAATAAAAAAAAACTAAATATAATAGAATTTTTTTTAAATAATTCAGTGAGATATAGAGAAACACCCTAAGTTTTCATTTTATTTATTTATTTATTTATAAAATGTTTTACCAGGAAGTAATACATTGAGAGTTACCTCTCGTTTACAAGTACAGTATGTCCTGGGCATTGTTAATATGACAAATAGTACATGGTTACAAATACAGTTACATAAATGAACAGGGTATACATTATATACAATACATTGCATGCACAGTTAGAGAAGATGTATATTATGAGCTTATGTAACAGTTAGAGACCAGATTAAAATGTGAGACAGCCTTAGTTTTGAAAGAACTTAAACTGGTGTTGGATGTGAGAGTCTCCGGTAGGTTGTTCCAGTTGTGGGGTGCACAGTAAGAGAACGAGGAGCGGCCGGATACTTTGTTGAGCCTTGGGACAAGAACAGTCTTTTGGAGTCAGATCTCAGGTGATAAGTGCTGCATGTGATAGGGGTGAGAAGCTTGTTCAGATAGGTGGGTAGCTTGCCCAGAAAGTATTTGAAGGCAAGACAGGAAAGGTGAACTTTGCGCCTAGACTCGAGTGATGACCAATCTAGTTCTTTGCTGGAAATCGCTGTGACACTAAATCATCCCAAAAATTGCATGTACTGTACTTTGTCTTGAATAAACATTCGAACTTGAATTTGTTGTTAAAAAAAAAAAAAAGGAAGTTTGAAAATGACAAATCAGTTGTACTGTGGCAGCCAGCCCCCAGTATTCAAGTACTCACTGAATCCTCATGAAATCCTTCAAAATAGGAGTTCCATCATCGTGCTTCAGCCAACTCACAAATGTCCGTCTAACAGAACCCAGGTGAGCAATATTTTTTTTCTAATGACTGTGCTTCCTCAAAATCAAGGTGTGTCTTTGTATGCAATGTTTTTGTTTTAGCACAGTTGTCCAGTCCAAATTGTTTAATCATTTTTTTTTAAATAAAAATAAAAAAGTCTGCCCCATAGTAAAGAACTTTCCTGCATATTACAAAATGACACGGTACGCAGAGGATCTCACTTACTTAAGAAAACAATAGAAAATATTTACAGTACTTTATTTATTGGGAGATGGCAAAATTATGCCCCACACTATATACACGACAGTATAAAGGGACAGTTGCCCACTTCAAATTGTGCTGTCCCATTGAATAAAAAAGCATTTATGAAAATAAAAACATTCTATCCCACGGTAAGGAATATTACAATATGACATGATGCATGGAGGATTTCGCTAAGTTCAAAATACATTTGAAAATATTTACAATACATTAATTGTTGAGATACAGAAATAGAGAGTCCACTTATTAAAGTGCAAAAAGGCAAAGTTTCAGATCACAATGATCATTTCTCAAGCTCGACATGGGGCACAGAGGTTTGAAAAAGCCTGTCTCGTCGTTCCTCAAGACATCGGAAGAGCCTGGTGGAGAATATACTTGTATTACTTATTAAATAGCATGTTGTGCATTTCAAGACACACAACGAACAGTATACATGTAGCCATGTGTAAAAATGGTGTACATATCTTTCTCATGCTGGCAGTAATCCTGGTAAGTAGGCAGGGTTGCCAGTAACAATCATTGAGGTTTGCCCTCACACCCTGGTGAAGTGTCATATGTAACAAAGGAACTGACAACATGCTTTGTGTCCACTGTTAGTGACACAAAGGTAGGTCTGTTCTGGAGTCTATATAAGACACAGAACTGCCTAACGTTAGTGTGTTAACAAAGGAGAGTTCAAGGTGATCAGTCTGCAGCAGTTCAAGTCTGTCTGTCAGAAAGTCAAGTGACAAGCTGAGTACATACTGTGTCCAGGGCTCTGGCACAGATGGTGATCTCCCTAAAGGGGAGAGGTGGAGAACAACTCAATTAAGAGAGGAGGAACCTTCTGCATGGAGTACCTCAACAGAATGAGCAGCTAAGTGTCGGCTGCGATGAGGGGCAGTCTGCCAGAGGAGATGACATTAAAGATGCCCTGGTTCAAAAGATCCATTCTGTGTGAGTATGGAGTTATTCAGTAGAAGGATGCATCAAGAAGGAATTCCCCATCAGATACTTCCCCCTGCTGCCGTAGGGATCCTGATGGGGTGGAGGCGCTGTACCGAATGTGAGTAGGACTCAGAACACTACCTCAGACCCCTGTCATGGTGATATTCCCCACTCCAACCCAGCGGGAGACTCAGGAGTCCTGTTACCAGCAGGTGCACCACATCACACAGACATGTAATGGGGGCCGATTAGACCACAGGGGCCAATCTGAGATTGGGTGGGGCCCGTAGAACCGTTACATTTTTGGAGGCACTGCTGAGATATTGTATCAACAGGACAGGCTTTTTCTAGACACACTAGGAAACAGGGAGAGTTTATGCTGCCAGTCAGTGCTGTGTATGGGATGGGACCTAGGGGTAGTCAGGAAGGTCGTGGCGACATCGCAAAGTACACCCTAGGGACCCTGAGAGGAGTGAAGTGGGTCTGGAGACAGGGCTATAGTTGTCCTAGTCACCGTGAGGCGGCTAGTCGTAGGATGCCTGAAGGGATAGCCTGGATAACTCGAGCCAGAAATTCTGGAGAGCATTTGCGCTAGAGGTAGCCAAGAGAGGTTGACGCCCTAGTACTGCATGGGAGAAGCCAGAGTACTCTAGCCAGTAACCAGGACACTTACCACAGAGCACATACTGGAGGAAGGTAGACACAGCATACACTGAGAGAGCGAGCCTAGCCTGAGGTAGTAACATGAGTCAAACATACATTAGATACATCTAGGTGGTGCACTGGCATTCTTTATTGCATCGACGATGGCGGCTGCCCAGCAGAGAGGAGCACCATGTGCGATCGCAGAAAGATGGCGACCGCAAGAGGTGAAGTTCCGCGTGGTGCGGAGAATCAAAGATGGCGGCCAGCACCTGATGGAGAGAGCGCACGTGGTGTGTATACCACAGAGGAGCGAGCTGCAGAAGTGTAAGGAATCCACTACTGGCTTTGACTTTTGCCTTGCAGACCTGTGCAGTTGCAGGCTTCCTCTGGCAATCTATGGCACAGGTGCTGCCTCTCATTTCAGCTTCTGCCCTGTGCTACTTCATTGGAGGAATTCTCACACACCCTCCTCCTGTGATTGGATCTCCGCCCTTTATATTCTAGGCGTTGGCTCTGAACCAGCGCCGAGCATAATTATTCCTACCTCTATGTTACTGTCTCTGCCACAAACCACCCCAGGCCTCTCTCCTAGCGTTCTTACCTTCCAAGTTCCTGAGTATCCAGAGGCCTGGTCCTGGACGTCTGTGCTGAAGCGTTGTTGCCAGCACTGGCCTGCTGCTATCTCCTTGCAGTGGCCTACCCTGGACGTCTGTGCTGAAGCGTTGATGCCAGCACTGGTACTGCTGCATTCCCTCCTAGTAGTAGCTACCCTTCCTGTCCTGTGGCCTGCCGCTATTCTCCTGTAGTGGCCTATCCTGGACGTCTGTGCTGAAGCGTTGATGCCAGCACTGGTACTGCTGCATTCCCTCCTAGCAGTGGCTACCCTTCCTTTCCTGCGGCCTGCTGCTATCTCCTTGCAGTGGCCTGCCCTGGACGTCTGTGCTGAAGCGTTGATGCCAGCACTGGCCTGCTGCTATTCTCCTGCAGTGGCCTACCCGGGACGTCTGTGCTGAAGCGTGTTGCCAGCACCGGTACCTGCTGCATTCCCTCCTAGCAGTGGCTACCCTTCCTTTCCTGCGGCTTGCTGCGATCCTCTTGCAGTGACCTGCCTTGGACTTCTGCGCTGAAGCGTTGGTTCTACCCGACGCTGCCCTGCGGTGAACTTCGGCCAGCCTGCTGTCTCCTCCTGCTGAGATCGGCGTCATGGGCCGAGGCCGCTCCTCGCGCAGAAGCCACCCCCGCGCTCACGCTCCTAAGCTGAAGCGGGGAAATCCTGACTACCTGTTGCCGAACTCCTGCTTCCATAACGACGATGCTGCCTTCTCCAATCCTGACCCTGCGATGTACGACTACGAACTGCGCACTCCGGATCAGTCTGCGTGGACTCAGGTCGGTGATTATATAACCCCACCTCAGCCCCGCGGTCCGGTCCCGGTTTGTGGCGAGCATCGGCGTAACAGTATGCTCGGCCCGTTAAAACCGGACCGCGCCGTGGCGGGGGATGGCAATTTTCCAACTGAAGTTATGTCCCGTCCTGCGTATCAGTCCCACTATGAAGGCCAGTATTTGTGTGAAGTAATACCCCTGATGGATGAAATGTTTACCTATGAAGGTTTAACCCCTTTGCAAAGACAATGCCGTTGTGATCTCTTTATTAAGGCTTACTGTATCCTGAGCTTAAAACAGTCTCTAGCCGAATGTATTCGCTCCCCTGATTCCCCTTTAACCTGGGATAATGTGAACCCTATGGAACTGGCCGACGCCCAAGAGGCAATCTATGCCCTGGCCTCATCACTGGACATTCATCTAGTAGAACAGAGCGCCCTCCTCATGTTGGCTCAGTCTCAAGATACACTCCATGTATTTTCCTCAACACTAGACACTCACATAATAGAACAGGATCCCCTCCTTGCCAGCTATGCTGCTGCTTGGCAGATTCTCTGTGCTACCAGTCCTGTTACTAAACCTGTGGGGTTACCTCTCTCTCCTAAGAATGGTCAAACCATTTCTCTGTCGCTGCCCGCTAAGGAAGAAGCTGCCACGCTCCCTAATCCTGAGTTAACCTCCCTAAGTTCTGTCCCTGAGGTTATTTCGGTCTTAACCCCTGCTAGTCAGGCTTATGCGTTCCCCACTGTAAATCCCTGCAGTACCCAGGTCAGTGTGTCTTCGCTAGCACCAGAGAATGAATCCTGTTTGCCCTCTTTTCCTAAACCAAAAATTCTAAGCTCTGTTTCCGAGGTTTTTTCTGTATTAACCCCTGCTAGTCTGCTCTGTGAGGTTCCTACTGCTAACCCTAGTATTCCGCAGTCTAATGATAGGTTCCTAGGGCAAGAGGCAGAACCCCCTATGACCCCACTCTCGGAGACTAGCTTCTATTTCTCTGATTCTCAGGTACAGAGTAATTTAACCCTTGGGGTTTTTCCTATGTTAACCCCTGCAGGTCAGCCCTGTGAACCTTCCTTGGTAGATCCCTTTAGTTCGTCAGTCAGGGACACCTCCTTAGCCTCAGAGGATCAACCCCTTTTGTCCTCTGACTCGGCTAAAATTCTCGGGGCTATGCCCCCTGAACTTTCGGCAATAATACTGGCTCCAGTAAAAAGTATTCTGGAGCCGTTTGTTTCTCTAAACCTGTTCGCAGAATCCCTACTCCTAGGTATTTCACTCACCCCGTCTGCCACTCAGAGAGCTGAGACCCCTGCTTCTGAGCATAGACCCCTTTTCGTGGAATCTGTTGTCGTTTCTGAAGTCCCAGACACTCTTTCCCAAATACCCACTTCAGAGGCCAGCACAGTCGTGGTTGCCCCACTTGCACTGTCTGAGTTCTCCTTTTCCCAAATCCTAGGGTTTAAAGCGAACAGTACATATTATTCTCCTTTCCAAGTGACCCCTTCTGAGATCAGCGTATCTGCTGTTGCTTCCTCAGTACCATTAAAGTTAGGGCCCTTCTTTTTGAATGATCAGGCTTTCAAGTTTGAGACTCCCTTTATCCCTGACTTTGTAAAACTGCAGTCCCTTCTCACTGTAGTTAAAAGTTCTCCAGCAGCCGCTGAGTTAAGCTTTGCCGCTGCCAAATCTTCTGTTATAGAAGCAACCTTGCCTAGCTTACTTCTGTCTGCCCTATCTGTGATGCCTATCACCTTTACTAAAATTTCTGTTTTGCAAGGTATTTCTCCTAGTAAATCTGTGATACCTGCCATTCCTTTAATCAGTTCCAAAACTCCTGTCACTAAGTCTCCCATGGAGTCTGATGCCCTCACTAGGGATTCTCAGGGACCCAATTCTGTAACAAACAAGATGTCCCTTGTGTCTGTTGGAGAGTTTACCCCAGTTTCTCTCACGGATCATGCCACAGCCTCCGGGATGATTAAAAATGACTTTAAGTCTGGGATGCCCATTCCTGTAATAATACTGTTTCACGCTGATTCGCCCACAGTATTCGGGGTATCCACTACTGACTGTATGTCTACTACCACGCACTCAGGGGTATCGCATTTGGAACGTTGCCTTTTTTCAGAAGATCCCGTCTTTAAAATGGACTTATTTTTCTCTGTGTCTTCCACAATACTTGGGGTACTTGCTATTGACTGTCCTGTCCCAAAACTAGGGTTACCTCTCAAAAAGGTGCCTGGAGCTACCGATGTTAAAGACCCTATGTTTAAAACAGTAACAATTTGCATTGCTTCTCCCACAGTATCATGTGAGACCTGGGTACCTGGGACCTCCACTCCGAAGCCAAGCTCTAGTTCTCTGTCTTCTTTCTCTGTGTTGGAGGCACCCAGCTTTAACCCCAAGACTTTTTTCCCTAAGGTTGATGCACCGCTTAACCGCCTGCCTTGTTTTTTGGATAAAATCTGTTTTCTCACCTTTCAAACAGACTCCTTACTCGCAGGTCTCTGTGCGGTGCCCAAAGTGCCCAATCGGTATGGCAATTGGCCTCTCCCTAAGACGAAGACACCCTTACTGGACCTCGTCGCTTTACCTGAAGCGTCCGTTCCTGTTCTCTATGGGTCCACTATGGGTATAGACATGCCTATTATGTCCTTCGCCAAGGCCACAATTTCGGATTTGATTCTCTCTAAAGATCACAAACCAAAGGAAGCGGATCCTTCTTCAACTGCCAGTACCATGAGTTGCATACACACTGCTACAGACTCTCGCAAATTGCTTGGGATAGCAACCCTGCTTGGTATCAAAAGTACCGCTGCAATAGTGTGTAGTGAACCCTCCCGCCCCATTCCCTTGCTAACCACCACCCGGAATTCCTTGGAAGCTAAAGACTCTCGCAACTTCCTCCGTGCTGATTTCACCAAAGACATTGCCTTCTCTGAAGGTCCCTCTGCCATTTTTGTCCGACAATCTGTGTCCTGTGTCCCGTACTCTTGGACTATTACTATGCACCGGACACCTGGCTACCGTCCTTCCGATGTTCCCATTCCGGAGCCCTCAGGTCCCATTGTCCATGTACTAAGAACTGCAGTACCACCGCTGTCTTTCATGGCACTCGCCAATGTACATCTGGATTGTGGACCTAATTCTCGCCGGAGACACTTCAGGAACAACTCAATGTCTCCCAGACCTATGAATGGTCCTGTTCACCCAGGCTTTTCACCCAGTGGTGGGGGTACTGTAAGGAATCCCAACAAACTATGGGCTTTCAACGCCACCTCTCGCCTAAGGAGGTTTAGGAACATTTCCATGTCCCCCAAATCTGTGATGGATCTTGTTCGTCCGGAGGTCTCACCTGAAGGGGGGGGTACTGTAAGGAATCCACTACTGGCTTTGACTTTTGCCTTGCAGACCTGTGCAGTTGCAGGCTTCCTCTGGCAATCTATGGCACAGGTGCTGCCTCTCATTTCAGCTTCTGCCCTGTGCTACTTCATTGGAGGAATTCTCACACACCCTCCTCCTGTGATTGGATCTCCGCCCTTTATATTCTAGGCGTTGGCTCTGAACCAGCGCCGAGCATAATTATTCCTACCTCTATGTTACTGTCTCTGCCACAAACCACCCCAGGCCTCTCTCCTAGCGTTCTTACCTTCCAAGTTCCTGAGTATCCAGAGGCCTGGTCCTGGACGTCTGTGCTGAAGCGTTGTTGCCAGCACTGGCCTGCTGCTATCTCCTTGCAGTGGCCTACCCTGGACGTCTGTGCTGAAGCGTTGATGCCAGCACTGGTACTGCTGCATTCCCTCCTAGTAGTAGCTACCCTTCCTGTCCTGTGGCCTGCCGCTATTCTCCTGTAGTGGCCTATCCTGGACGTCTGTGCTGAAGCGTTGATGCCAGCACTGGTACTGCTGCATTCCCTCCTAGCAGTGGCTACCCTTCCTTTCCTGCGGCCTGCTGCTATCTCCTTGCAGTGGCCTGCCCTGGACGTCTGTGCTGAAGCGTTGATGCCAGCACTGGCCTGCTGCTATTCTCCTGCAGTGGCCTACCCGGGACGTCTGTGCTGAAGCGTGTTGCCAGCACCGGTACCTGCTGCATTCCCTCCTAGCAGTGGCTACCCTTCCTTTCCTGCGGCTTGCTGCGATCCTCTTGCAGTGACCTGCCTTGGACTTCTGCGCTGAAGCGTTGGTTCTACCCGACGCTGCCCTGCGGTGAACTTCGGCCAGCCTGCTGTCTCCTCCTGCTGAGATCGGCGTCATGGGCCGAGGCCGCTCCTCGCGCAGAAGCCACCCCCGCGCTCACGCTCCTAAGCTGAAGCGGGGAAATCCTGACTACCTGTTGCCGAACTCCTGCTTCCATAACGACGATGCTGCCTTCTCCAATCCTGACCCTGCGATGTACGACTACGAACTGCGCACTCCGGATCAGTCTGCGTGGACTCAGGTCGGTGATTATATAACCCCACCTCAGCCCCGCGGTCCGGTCCCGGTTTGTGGCGAGCATCGGCGTAACAAGAAGGGACTTTTGCAGGCATGTTATGGAGTGGCGCCAAGGCTGTGGCCGCGCCGTTTTTGTCCTGCCTAGGATCCCGGGGTGCTACCCTGGAGTACCAATGTAAAGGGGGGTTAAAATGTGAATAGAACAGGGAAAACCCGGGCGCTACCTGGAACTAGATAGGAGTTAGAATGGGGTATATTATCCACCTTGAGAGTGGGCAAAGTGTCCCTCTGTTGCTGTTCCTCCTGCGACTCAAACCCCAAAGGAGGATCTACCCAGGATCCTTCAAAGATACAGGAAATAGAAAAAGGGGGGATGGGGGAGCACAGGTGGAATCAAATATACTCTAGACTCAGATGTGTAAGACTCTGGGCTGCTGGTGTGGGTGGTATAAATCTATGTATAATCTCAAACACTCACACGGCCTTGTGCAAATTCGTGTGCATCAAGGTATCTTTACGTCCTATGTTCTTTTCTTTAAGGGTCTCGTCTGTGCTTTTCCTTCTTCGTTGGTGTAGATCTGTTTCTTTTGTTCTGAAGTACTTCACCTCTCGTCCGGACTGGTTCTTCTATTTCTTGTATTCGTTGTTTCCCTCGGAATTAAAGAACACAGGTTCAGCGACAAAGAGATAGCATGCAAAGGGGACAATCTAGGTGGGGGGTAATCTATGAGGTAGACGGTATATCATCAAACACTCACACGGACATGTGTGGGTGTACTCAAGGGCTAAGGTATCTTTTGGTTCCCTGAATTGGTCTCACTGTTCCAAATAGTAGGTGATTGATTATAATGATAATAAAATATTGTTACTCACACGGCCAAGTGTGAGTGCACACTTGGAAAGGTATCTTTGGTTAGTCCTGATGTCTTGTGTTGTAGAATTTCTAGCCACTCCTGTTCTGGATTCCTAGCTCCCAGGTGGGTAAATAAGAATATAAGTCCAAGGATACCGGGCAGAAACTTTATTGAAGTAGTAAACAATTGAACAAAATAAAATGTTAAAAACAGGGGTATATGACAAGCCCTCCGCTTGCTCAACTCGTGGGCTGCGGTAGGGGAAGGGGTGGGAGGCCCGTCTTTGGGATATTCAGCAGTCTCGTGGTGCTACAGCCGCTCGCTCCGCGTCCGGATGGAGCTCTGTACTTCCCTGTTCCTGCTCCCGACGGTGGCCGCAAAGTGTCAAAGTAGTGGGGGGATTTTGAGCAACGCGTTTCGCCCTGTGGGCTTCCTCAGGCTCCGTAGTTATGAAGGCTATTGTGCACTACTCCGCTTTTATGTGTTGTGGACATCCTAACTACTATGCCCCCCTCGATCTAAAACAGCTGGGCTTTAATACATAGATAGACATTATGTGTGGTGGGTTGATTAGCCCCAATTGGAACTTTCATTAGTTCACTTCATGTTTCAAATGGGTTTTGTTTTGAGCATGCTCATTAGTGTTAAGTGATATCCTTTTGAAAATGTCAATGGGCTGTAAAAAGGAAGAAACGCAAATTAAGATCACTTAACACTAATGAGAGGGCTGCTTAAAAGCATGCTCAAAACAAAGCCCATTTGAAACATGAAGTGAACTAATGAAAGTTCCAATTGGGGCTAATCAACCCACCACACATAATGTCTATCTATGTATTAAAGCCCAGCTGTTTTAGATCGAGGGGGGCGTAGTAGTTAGGATGTCCACAACACATAAAAGCGGAGTAGTGCACAATAGCCTTCCTAACTACGGAGCCTGAGGAAGCCCACAGGGCGAAACGCGTTGCTCAAAATCCCCCCACTACTTTGACACTTTGCGGCCACCGTCGGGAGCAGGAACAGGGAAGTACAGAGCTCCATCCGGACGCGGAGCGAGCGGCTGTAGCACCACGAGACTGCTGAATATCCCAAAGACGGGCCTCCCACCCCTTCCCCTACCGCAGCCCACGAGTTGAGCAAGCGGAGGGCTTGTCATATACCCCTGTTTTTAACATTTTATTTTGTTCAATTGTTTACTACTTCAATAAAGTTTCTGCCCGGTATCCTTGGACTTATATTCTTATTTACCCACCTGGGAGCTAGGAATCCAGAACAGGAGTGGCTAGAAATTCTACAACACAAGACATCAGGACTAACCAAAGATACCTTTCCAAGTGTGCACTCACACTTGGCCGTGTGAGTAACAATATTTTATTATCATTATAATCAATCACCTACTATTTGGAACAGTGAGACCAATTCAGGGAACCAAAAGATACCTTAGCCCTTGAGTACACCCACACATGTCCGTGTGAGTGTTTGATGATATACCGTCTACCTCATAGATTACCCCCCACCTAGATTGTCCCCTTTGCATGCTATCTCTTTGTCGCTGAACCTGTGTTCTTTAATTCCGAGGGAAACAACGAATACAAGAAATAGAAGAACCAGTCCGGACGAGAGGTGAAGTACTTCAGAACAAAAGAAACAGATCTACACCAACGAAGAAGGAAAAGCACAGACGAGACCCTTAAAGAAAAGAACATAGGACGTAAAGATACCTTGATGCACACGCATTTGCACAAGGCCGTGTGAGTGTTTGAGATTATACATAGATTTATACCACCCACACCAGCAGCCCAGAGTCTTACACATCTGAGTCTAGAGTATATTTGATTCCACCTGTGCTCCCCCATCCCCCCTTTTTCTAAAGGGGGGTTAAGGCTGCACACCACAATATATAAATAAATACATACAGTTTACCGGTGCTGCTGGTTCAAGGAAGTACCTGCCAGGAAATTCCAAAGTACACTGAGGAAAAAAGAGAGATCCAGAGCTCCACGGATTTCAAGATAATGAATTTATTGTGCCACACGACGTTTCGACCAACAGGTCTTTTTCAAGTGACAAGTGCCTTGTCACTTGAAAAAGACCTGTTGGTCGAAACGTCGTATGGCACAATAAAGTCATTATCTTGAAATCCGTGGAGCGCTGGATCTCTCTTTTTTCCTCTTTTTTCCTCAGTGCTACCCTGGAGAACAGTGTTGAGGACATTGTGGTTATGTGCAGAGTGGATGGAGAACCTGATTGCCAGACGGTGATCAACAGACCAGTATCTACCTCAGTTGCTTTAGTGAATGGCCGTGCAAACCAAGATGGCGGTTCCCACTTCCCTGGGAGACCGCGTGGGCCGAGTGAAGAGAATTCTGCAAATGCAAAGATTGCAAGAAGTTGGCCTGGATTGGCGCCAAATAGAGAACCCCAGTGGCGCGAAAGCTGTGGCTGCGCCCTCCTGGACTGTGACAGGCTCAGCGTCAAGCATGGGTCATCAAGTGAACCTGTGGGACCCTCCCTTAATATCCACCAGGGGGAGGGGTCCCTGCATCTGCCAATTATGGACCGAGTGGGCTGAGGGAGGAGCTGGATGTGCGCTTCCTGCCCTTCAGTTGCGAGGAGCTGGTGAACAGGCAAGACCACTGTGAAAAGTGTCCCCTGTAACTAGTACCATAAAGACTGAGATGGACATTTCAGCACACCCCTACTCATTGCCAGGAGGTTTCCTGGTAATAAAGGCGGGTGATACCGAAACATTGCAATGCCTGTGCATGCAGTGCCGATTGCCGGGCGGAGAAGCCAGTACCACGGCGAGATGCCCCCAATGTGGCATATATTATCTGTGTCCCGTGCAGCCCTTCATGCCTGGGCAGACCGTTGAGGCTGGAGGAGAAACAGCCAAGCTGACGGCTGGAGCTTCGCCCAAGATCAAGACAGAGAAAACTGGTCCCAGAGAATGGGGATCATTGCTGATGATTGCTACGGAGCAGAAAGAAATTGGGGCCAGCAACCGCAGCGAGAACCCGGAACCTCGCTGTCGGTCCTCTGCGGAGGTACCGCTACCCGTGTCGGAGTCCGCTTCATCGGATGAGGAGCAACCAAGTCCGACATCGGTGGTGATGCACCCACCGGCGGACCACTACAGCGGTGCTGAAAAAGAACCAGCACTTACCTGCGAAGTGGCAAAGCTGAATCCTGAGAATCCGAAGTCACCTGCGCTGGTGCGACCGGAGCGAATGAGTCCCACGGCCGTGGCGACTCCCAACGTGGAAGGTGGAGAAGACACCATCACGAGCCGACGGAGCGGTGAGACACCTCCTTACCCTCCACAGGCACCAATGGCGGTGACGGCGAAGGAAGGTCCAGCCAAGACGAGAAGAACAATCACTTCCGGCGGCAGATGTCATTGTAGAGGAAGAGGTTCCGGTGGGGAGCCCAACCCAAGATGGCGGCGCCTCGTCCTGCTAGATAGATGACATCACTTCCGGCGGACACAGCAGAACCAGTTGGAAGATGGCCGCAACCTCGCGACTGCCGTGCTGTACCCGAACGGCTGGAGCAGCGAAGAGCAAGAGCTGGCAGGCCCTGCAGAAGCCTGGGAATCAGGAGACGGGAGAGAAGAAAATGCAACCCGCTGGTACCGGTCGAGGTATTGTGAAGTTGTAGATTGTAATGCCGCATCAGCAGCACGAGTCCCCTTTTGCTCTGCCCTCACGCTTGGCCCAAACCCCTGCCCCTGTCACCTCCTCATCCGTGTCCCTATCGAGCCAAGGTTTGTCTGGGGAGTCCCAGGATACTTCCGAGGAACGGACTGGGTCAAATCTGGACTGGGGGGAGTGTTTTACCTCCGATGAGGGATCGGGGTGGGAAATTATCGCTGCTAATGTATCTTCAAGAACCAGTGCTGTGGATTGTAATGCTAATATAAAATGTAGGCCTAAACGCCTTGGGTCCAATTCTAGGTCCACAGGGACATCGGGAGTGTCTTCTGGGGGAGAACTAGAGGAGAGTGAGATGCCAGTTATAGTGACAGAACAGGTAGTGGAGAAAGAGACCAGATGGTGGGCTCCCATGTTTGAGGGGTATCAGGCCTGGTTGGACCATACGCGGTTCATATTAATTAGAAGTGACATAGTGGACCACTGGTGGGATGAGGGCGAGTACTCAGATGAGGAGCGCCTAGAAGAGCTAAGAGAAAGGTGGTATGACATACAGAAGGGCTTGGTTACTCCCCGAGGGTCGTCCATACTTTATGATGTGGTTGCGTCTGAGGAACCATTATCGTGGGTGCTGCCAGGCAGGACAGGTAACAAGAAACTCATCCATATAAGCAGGGCTGAGAGAGCAATAGTTGCTAGATATAAGATAACTCATGGATTGGAGTACCCGTATGTGCCTGAGCCCCTCATGCAAGAGGTTGAGGATAACAGGGATACGTGGTTAAGAGAGACAGTGGAGGATTAAATCATGCCCAAATCGGGGGGGCATGCTCCATTCAAGACGGAAGAAAGGATATCTTATCTGATGAGGGTATGGAGTGTTGGGCGCAACATCTTCATGCACAGGATGGAGTATAGGCCAGAGAATGGGCCGCCTAGAACATACAGTGTTACTGTAAAGGATGCCAATGGGAGGGAGGTGCAGAAACCAGACCCTAGGCACTACTATTAACTAGATTCTCCTTAGGAGCACTGCAGTCTTGCAGGTCAGGATGTAGCTGTATGCGATTATGTTTCTGATAAACCATGCGTGTGTTGTAATAATGTATTTCGATGCTAATATATAGTTATGTTGTTATGTGTTGCAGTACTACCTGAAGGAAGGTTCCACAAATTTAGATCCCAGCCAGGGACGTTGGGTTCCACCAGGGGGAGATTGTAGCCATATCTAAAAATGGTGTACATATTTTTCTAATCCTGTTAAGTAGGCAGGGTTGCCAGTAACAATCATGGAGGTTTGCCCTCACACCCTGGTGAAGTGTCATATGTAACAAAGGAAATGACAACATGCTTTGTGTCCACTGTTAGTGACACAAAGGTGGGTCTGTTCTGGAGTCTATATAAGACACAGAACTGCCTAAAGTTAGTATGTTAACAAAGGAGAGTTCAAGGTGATCAGTCTGCAGCAGTTCAAGTCTGTCTGTCAGAAAGTCAAGTGACAAGCTGAGTACACACTGTGTCCAGGGCTCTGGCACAGATGTGATCTCCCTAAAGGGGAGAGGTGGAGAACAACTCAATTAAGAGAGGAGGAACCTTCTGCATGGAGTACCTCAACAGAATGAGCAGCTAAGTGTCAGCTGCGATGAGGGGCAGTCTGCCAGAGGAGATGACATTAAAGATGCCCTGGTTCAAAAGATCCCTTCTGTGTGAGTGTGGAGTTATTCAGCAGAAGGATGCACCAAGAAGGAGTTCCCCATCAGATACTTCCCCCTGCTGCCGTAGGGATCCTGATGGGGTGGAGGCGCTGCACCGAATGTGAGTAGGACTCAGAACACTACCTCAGACGCCTGTCATGGTGATATTCCCCATACCAACCCAGCGGGAGACTCAGGAGTCCTGTTACCAGCAGGTGCAGCAGATCACACAGATATGTAATGGGGGCCGATTAGACCACAGGGGCCAATCTGTGATTGGGTGGGGCCCGTAGAACCGTTACATACATTTTATGGCTAGGAGGATCGGGACACACCCAACGAATGTATATGTGATCCCCACTTGCAATCTATAGTACAGGAGAGTACAAATGTTACCAAAGTACACACTAAAACATGTACTGTATGTGTTTCTTACTCTCCTAACCAAGTGCCTTTGTTTACACTAAGCTTCAACTGTGTCTCGGTGCTCAAAAACACGATGGGTGGGGGAGGGTAATAGCCAGTTTGCGACAGGTTTTTGTTAAGACAATGCCAATGACAATACAAATGTTAATGCGATAAACACTAAAATATAAGATAACATACTGTAGCACAAAAAAATGCTCTCAAAGTACAGTACACAGCTCAATTTACCACAAAACAATAATTGAGGGGTATCCAGATGAACCATGGCGGCATAATATGAAGTTCATGGTGACCCATTCAGGACTGGCAGGGTTATTACATAGGCCCGTGAAGGGATTAACATGCTGATCTCTACATGCATAAATGTGCAGTTTATCCCAGAGTGAGACTACATAATAAGCAAAGAGACACAATTGTAAATGATACTTAAACCCAAGGCACCAACACTTACCTGTCAGAGGTGGCAATAGTACAGAAGCAACTGCGGGTTTGTGACTGCTTACCAAGGAAAATCTGTGACCATCTCGCAGTAACTCGTGAGATGACCCACAGCAGGCTGTAATGGCCCATTGGATTAATACAGTGGGGGTCCCTGTGTTTGAATGGGACTCACAGCCCGGTAGGATTCACAAAGTGTGAGTCCCATTCAAATGCCGGGACCCCCCCGCTGTGTTAATCCGAGGGCCATTAGTCTGGCTGCAGGAATCTTGCAGCGTGCTGCAGAAATCTTGCATTGTGGGATGGGTTTAAGTGCAGAATTCTCAAGGCAAGCAGTCAACAACTGGCAGTTGCAGCTGTAGTGACCCATCCACGATTCATATGCACACCTTTCCTGGACATCAGGGCATGGGTGTAGAGTGCTGCCTATGAAGCGGGTAATGATGGGGGTATGAAAGTGTCTTCTGGGGATTTGTTTATTTATGTATGTTTTTGTATAGTGGTAAAGTGAACACAAGTGCAAACAAATAAAAAGTGGACACTAATAATAAGTGACTAATCAAAAACTTAAATAAGTGAAAAATGTGATAAAATTTAAGTAAATACAGTTTCACCCCCTGCTCTGGAACCCACTGGAAGGGGTAGTCTTCACTCTTCCCCCACAGTAACAGCAAAACACACAAAATCCTCCCCATGCTCCCCGTGGATTTTGTGTGTTTTTTTATATATGTGTAACGGCTGGACCCCCCTTGTCTGACCCACCCAATCTCACATTGGCCCGTGTGGTCTAACCGGTCCCTATTACAAGGTCGTGTGTGGTGGTGCACCTGCAAGTAACAGGACTCCTGAGTCTCCCGCTTGGTGTTATTAGAGGATATCATCAGGACAGGTAGCTGAGGTAGTGGGTACGAGTCCAACTTACTTCATGTGCAGCGCCTCCACCTCATCAGGATCTATGCTTCCGCAGGGAGATGGTCCTGGTGAGGAACTCCTTCTCGGTGGTGACTGCCACTGTTGAGTAATCTCACACTCACACAGTGGGGGTTTCTTTGAACAAGGCATCTTTATTATAGACTTGGATGTAGCAGACTGCCCTATGCAGCTGCCGGCTCTAGCCGCACATCTTTCCGTGCTGTCCCTTTGCCAGGTACGCCCTCCCGTATTGAAGTGGGATTCCCTTTCTCCTAGGGAGATCACCACTGTGCCAGGTCCCTGGACACAGTGTGGCTTAGACAGACTTGATTGGTCACTCTGCTACCGCTAGTTACAGCACTAGGGTCACAAAAGTATTCCTCCAATCCCTTATGCAGGAAGATACATTCTACCAGATGCTTCTCTGCCAACCTTGCAACAACACTAACTGACAGTGTTGTGCCCTTTATACTTCAGGGGGCAGGCGCATCTCTGATGTCACTATCCAGGGACTCAGAGCATACAGCCACTCCCTTCCTTACACAGGGCACCACACCAGGGTGTGAGGGAAAACCTCCATAACTACTGTTGGCATGCCTGTACTTACCAGGACTTACTGCCAACAGGGAAGATGTATGCAGTCATTATTATGCATGGCTACATATGTTTTACCAGGGGATTTGTATCTATTATGTATGTTTTACCATTCATTGAGTTACTTCTCGTTTTCAAGTATTTACAGGGCACAGAGCTATGATGACAATACATGGTTACATTAAATGAACACGGGTTATACATTCAATTTACAGACATTTCATGAACTGTTAGAGATGGGCATATGTATCATTTACAGGCAAGATTCAAATTGTATTAGGAGAAGTAGGATAGGCTGGGGATGGAGGAACTGTGGGTACAGAGGGGTCTGAGGTATCGGCAGGTACTGTGGTGCCTGCTGGGGATTCAAATACTGTGGGTGTGGCGGGTATGCTGATTGTGTGCAGTCTGCACTTACAGGGGGTATTGCAGACATTTCTCTGATCTCAGTAATGGTGCCGGTGGTGTGTTATATTCAGGGTTTCTAGACATTTCTAGAAATTCCATGTGACATTGTACAGTATATTGTAGATTAACATGTGCCGTTCAAACCAGGCATGGACAAAGATGTATGTATTTATGTATGTATGTATATCGCCCACAGAGACAGTGCTTTACAAAGAAAATATTGTACAGGGAATTATAATACAATAAGCACAACAAAGTCAGACTACTGAAAAGGAAATCCCTGCCCTTGAGAGCTTACAATCTAAGTAGTATTGTGGGAGCCTTACATCGAGACAGCAGGTGAGGGAATAAGTGCAGTACATGACTGTGCTTGGCCACAATGGTTGTGAGGATTTTGGAAGAAACTCGCCATTCTAGAGCCGCTATTAAACTAACCAAGGCTACTAGAATTGCGTTAGTTTCAGACATTGCTGATAAAGGGCTTATCGACACTCATCCGAGATTTGTTTTAGACGGCTGAAAAAATTGGCGATTTATGCCTTTATCGCCCACGTATCGAGGCTTAGAGAATAGCAGTAGGCATTTTGGCTGAAAAGGCCTCGATAAGTAGCTTATCGAAGCTTATAGAATAGACCCCTTAGATTTCAATAGATCTCAATTTCAAGTATATCCGGGGCACTAAGTTACGCTAAGTACTTTAAGAGTGACTATTTCTAACATGTTTGCAATGCCTAACATCAGAAGTCTGAAACACATTTAGACGGGAAGAGGATTTGAGGGACACAAGTAAATAGCTTCAGCTGTGGGGTGAATTTTAGCAGAAGGAAGAGCAACAAGATTAATCAGTGAACGTTAAGACTATAACCAGGGTTGCTGATGGTGAAGCTTAGGAGATAAATGCTGTGTACAGTGAGTGCTTACTTTAGATGACTTTAATAATATGATCAATCAGGTTTTATATTACCTCTATGAGGTACTGACACTTTTAAACTGTTGATTAAATTAGTGTTATTGTGGTTAGTGAGCAGTTATATAGGCAATGGATAACTTTATACTGATTACTACCTTACTGCAATGTACAACACATGGCCTATAATGTTTTCTAATCTTATGAGGGCACACATGTAAACATGTCACATATGTTATTTAGCACTCCTCATCTGTATGTGTGAGTGCACTGCAAATGATACAGTAATCTTTGTTCTGATCTTCAAGCTTGTGTATAAAGTGACATATATACATGAGATTGATATATAGTGTATAATAGATGTTCTGTATTTTACCTTACCATGTCTCTCCAGATCATCTGTGTGTACCAATTTAGGAAATCCCACTGCCTGAGGCAACAATATCATCGCTCATCTGCTGTTTGAAAGCGGCGAGATGAAGGGGAGCAGGTGGTCCCTCTACTGTCTTCCTGGCATGGGACGCATGGTCAGACACCTTGCACTTAAGCTTGTGCTTGCTTTCAGCCCAGTCTTTTTAAAGCATGTCCTCAATGCGGACTTTATTCCCCAGTGCATTGATGCAAATGAGGATCCTGCTCCAAATCCTCTGTTTCTCAGAGGTGCTAGAGCGTGAGCAGAAATCCAATAATCCAATATATCCAATAATTTGGAATGATTGTCCACTACTCCATTAATGAGAATCTACAGTTCCTCCTCTGTGAACTTGAGACTTCTGATCTGAGCAGCACTACCTGGAGCACTGTTTCCAGCAGCACAAATGGATGCTTGCTCAGCCAAGGCAATGGTTCAACTGCTGATATGGCTGAATAATTCAGTATGTAATGTGTTTTTATTAGAAATTGCAATGTGCTCATGGGAATTATGTTAGGTAAACACATGGAGACTGTGATGGCAGATACAATAGATATATTCAAAGAAAGGTTGGGAATCTTCTTATTAAAGAATTGTATACAGGGATGTTAGGACCAGTAGGACAGGCCAGAACCTGCACTTGTGTTAAGCATCCATTTTGTCTGTTCATAACCAGTTAAGATTCTGTAGTCAGGCTTTTGCTGAAATATAATTCCTAATGCACTCAGTTTCTGCCAAATTACATTTCCTTTCTCCCTGCCCAGGATATTGCTATGATACTTTTTGTATTGTCAGTTTCCTGCTCTTTTAGTTAGAATATAATAGACTGGTTCTATGAAAGAGGCAAAATAGTATAACTTAGTTGCTAGAGATTCAAGGTCTCTTTTGATAACAGACAATGAATAAGATATGTATTCAGACATTGCTTGTTTTGGGAGAAACACGTCCCAAAATCATGCCACTAATATATCCTGCCCCTAAATCACGCCTCTAATTAAAGCTACGCCCAAGACACACCCAGGTTACGCCTATGTTACGCCTATGTTACGCCTCTAATCAATATCTTCTTTTTCTGGTATAAAAGTCATTACCCTATGAGTAATAAATTGAGACAAAATATTTGAAACCTGGCTTGCGTTACGTTCATTTCGTTCGTATTCCCGGGCCTGTAAGTTCATCAAAAATCAGAGATAACAAGTGGCAGTGCGTGAAAGCTTCCCGGGGGAGATTGCTGCAAACGGTGCAGATGTGTGTAAATCCAGTCACAAGGCCTTCAGCTTTCTTGGCAGAGGAAAGGTTCCTCTCAGTTCTGAAGCCTAGGCAAGGAAAAAGGTTTCCCTTCAAGGGATATTCCTAATAAGTAAACATGGGAAGGATATTGATCCAGGGAGTAATCTGATTGCTAATATTTGAAGTCAGGAAGGAATTTATTTTTGCCCCTAAGAGATATCATTAGATGATATTTCACTGGGGTTTTTTTGTTTGCCTTCCTCTGGATCAATATACTGTAAATACAAATATAAGATAAAGTATCTGTCATCTAAATTTAGCATAGGATGAACTTGATGGACATACAGTATGTGTTTTTGCAACCTCATCTACTATGTAATTATGTAACGCATATACATTAATTAGAATGCACCTTATATTCTTTCCCAATGTGCATGTGCACTGTATTGGTTAATGTGTCTCAGCGCAATGATAAACCCTGTTCATACAGGTAATGTAACCATAGTTTTGCAAATGGCTGTTGTTTTTTCACATCATTAGCTTTGAGGATACCTGTTAATTTGAGGAAAACTAACAGACATTACCTACAGTAATTAGATAGCATCACATCACATTTTACAGACTTCTGTGGATATACCCCACTGGAGAGATACCTATGAGCACACCTGAGATACCTATAAAATATGCCAATTTAAATTATTTGAATATACTTTGCAAATTAGCTAATTTCTCAGCTATCTCAGGTTTGTTCGCAGGTACATCTCCATGTGTTGTATAGAGGAGTGTTATGGTAAAATAAAATAAAGAAGATACATCTTCAAACAATAAGTTAAATTAAGGCACTTCACTGCTTACAACAGTGAATAATATAAACAAAAGAACCGATCCTAAACAATCCAGGATCAACGCTGGGTGCTACTATTAGCAATCTTCAAAATATTTCAAATAGGGTTACTCGCCCATGGGGAGCAGAAAAATTCCAAGATTAAATAAGGAATTCTTTATCCTTCATAAAGTAGTAAAAACAGCATACGAATGGTGGGCAAACTATCCCATCCCAACCAGTTTAAAAACCATTGTGTTCCCTGGTGAAGACACAATAGTGGCAACTAGAGATGAATGAAAATTCCACCCCATTTTCAAAAGCATCAAACATGGGGCATTGACAGGTGGCCAAAAAATCCTGAATGTATTAACATTTTGCCCAAGTCTACATATCCACTTATGGGAATACACTTGATTTACAATTTTCTCTGTTACTTTCACATATTTCATTGCACTCCCATGGATCTATTGATCAAAATCTCCTGGTTGGGGCAAAACTAATGAAACAACATTGCACGAGATGTATTAGACAAGATTAACATGGAAAGCACCAAGTGGCTCAGCAACGAAACATGGAATACTGACTCAAATGTAATTCATTACACACTTACAGCAAAGTTGGGGTAACCATTTATTCCTAGAATTTATTTTCGTAATGAATCTATCTTTGAAGCAAATTAGTCCTTTTTACTCTTAAAACTCACATTATCCGTAGGATTATCAATATTATCCATAATAGCAACACAAAACAATGACCCACACTGATACTAGGACTCGATGCAGAAAAAGCATTCGATAGGGTGGCCTGGCCTTTTATGTTTAGCGTGCTAAAAGAGGTGGGACTACACGAAAATTTTATTAATGGCATCACTGCATTATACTCTAGCCCAACAGCTACAGTCCGTAGATCAGGTTATACTTCACCTCTAAAATACGATTGAATCCAGAGATACAAGGTATCCCAATAGGCGACAAAGTTTATAAAGTATCCCATATTGCTGACGATATTTTGCTCCCCCTGACAAACCAGAGACATCCCTAAGAAGTTTGTTCGACACTCTAGATGAATTCGGCAAATTCTAAAAATTTCAAAGTTAACCATACTAAATCAGAAGCTATAAGTTTATTTATACCTAAAGAAAAAGAAAATGATCTGAAAAAGAAATTTCCCATAAAATGGATAACAGACATGTTAAGGTATTTAGGGATAAATATCACACAAATATATGAGGATATATATAACGCAAACAATCCAGATTTAATCAAAACTCTGAAATTTTTTTTTAATAAAATGGTCAGGGCACCAGATATCCTGGTCAGGTAGGATTATATCAGTCAAAATGAACCTTCTTCCAAGAATATTGTATTTATTCCAAGTATTGCCAGTAACAGTTCCAGCTTGTGTAATCAGAGATCTGGAAAGTGAGATAGCTATATTTATCTGGAATGGCAGGAAGCTGAGAATTAAGAAAAAAATAATGGTGCTACCTCTGTCCAAAGGCAGCCTAGGGCAACCAGATTTAGCCAAGTACTACGAAGCGGCTAGATTGAGCACATTAATTTACTGGTCTGCAACACCGGGTAAAAAACCATGGGTAGATATTGAGAGATCAGATGCCCGGCAGCCAGATATGGCAACCCATCTATGGATAAAGAAGGAAAACAGAGCAGAACACTATAAAGCCCATCCAGTTCTAACACACTCCCTAACCATCTGGGATAAAAATTGTAAATACAAGCAGATTTCATCTATCCCTTCACCCCTAACATTGATCAGGTTCAATCAAGACCACTCATATGTTTTAAAAAAATGGGAAGAAAAAGGGCAATCCACCATTGGAAATATGTTAAAGGGAAATAGAATTAAGTCATTTATTGAGATAACAGAGGAATATGGGGTTCCGAACGCGCAGATATTTCAGTATATGCAACTCAAACACTATGTTTTATCTATACAACCAAAGGAAAATTGGATCAGACACCTCACCACTTTTGAGAGTTTGCATCAGCTAGGCGAATATCATAAAGGACGATCGCTCAATTTTATCAAGTTCTAATACGCCAGCTTAGCAACCAAACAAGTAAAAATGTTTCAAAATGGGAAAGAGATCTAGGTAAATCTTTGGATGGCGAGGATTGGGAGGAAATTTACGACAGAATAGCCAGAGCTTCCATATGCTCAGCAGTTAGAGAAAATAACCTGAAAATTCTCCATAGATGTTACTACACGTCTGCACACTTCCACTCTTTTTTCCCACTAACCTCCCCAATGTGCTGGTGTAACTGCGGACAACAAGGCACGTTCAAACATATCTGGTGATCATGCCCCAAGATTATTCTTTATTGGGGAAGAATTAGAAGATTAATAAAAGGGGTTTTAGATCTAGATTTGAGTTGGGATATGGAAACTGTGCTTTTAATAAAACCTATAGAAGGTCTTGAAAGGAAAGTAGACTATTTAATAGCGCAAATTCTCTCGGCAGCAAAAGCAGTGATCGCAAAATATTGGAAGCAGAACGACTCCCCACCAATCACAACAGTAATCATAAAAATGAATCTTGTTATGACCATAGTTTAATCTACGATGGATATAACAGTTTCCTGACAACTTGGGACCCCTGGGCGACCTATGTATGGCAAAACCCAAATCTTATTTAGACTGTGAATTCAAAGATCTCTACAGTATTAATCAGATTGATTATACTCCTATTCTATAAAGTGTATGTAAATATATATAATTGATCGAGCACTCCCTGCGTGGAGACCATTGCAGATGTACCCACCTACCCTTCCCTACCCACCCTTTTTATTTTCTGCATCCCCATCCCCTTCCCCCCACCCTCTTTTTATGTTTTCAAAAATAACAAAAAACACAAGTTAAAAAAAAAACCTCACATAAGTGTGCATACTTTATTTGATCACAATTTCTTAACAAATAATTTTGTCCGTTTCCATTATTACCTCATTACTTTTCTTTTTTGCATTACAACCTTATGCAAAAATGTCATAGTCTAAAAAGCCTAGTCTTGGAGTACCCATTGATGTAAAAATATTACCACATGAGTAAATTAAACAATACGACTGATATGATTTGAAGCTTATAATTAACTTTAGATTGAAATATGATGGACATTTTGCTGGCACACTCTGCCCGTACCAATAGTCTAAACAAATATAGTTCATGCATTAAAATGGATTTAGACTATTTCTCTTTCCAAGATTTTGCAGCATTGAGAATGCCAAACTGTTATGTACAGTATCATGCCAAAAATAATCAGCCAAATTTAACCTGGGCAAAAAAGAAATCCATTCATTTTTCCCAGTGAAATTCTATATTACACTTGATTTTAATTCCCCTTTTTGTTATAATTCTCCATAAATTAAAATAAAAAATTAAAAATCGCCAATATATTGTTTGTGGAAGCAGTATTGAGAAGCTGTTACGGTGTTAAATACATATGCTTCTTGGTTTGATTCCAGCCTTAGACACTTACTATAAGCTGTGGAATTTTAGACAAATCACTTATGTCGGCTAATGCCTATGCTTAACAATACCCTTATTCATTTCTTCCTTCTCTTTGAAAGATGTTCTTGAGGCCAGATCTCCTTTAATGTGCTGACTGGATCTCACAGGAGACTGCATGCCTCTGAGGTGTAACGGTACAGGGATTTTAAAAGGTGTTATATCAATTTTAAGGATGGGCACTTTTACTGGTGTTTTGGTTTCAGTTCTAAAATATTTTAGTGACTTGGGTGACTTGGATGTGGTTTTTGTGCCAAAAGCTTTGTGTTCGGATTTTGCTAAAATTCGATTCGTTTTGGCTTCTTTTATCCCAATCTCTCTCATATATATATATATATATATATATATATATATATATATATATATATATATATATAAAGCAGAAAATAGCCGTGTTAGTCCAGTTGCGATAGTGCAGAATAAATGAGTTCTTCAGTATTAGGTGATACCTTTTTTATTGGACTAACAATTTATGTCATAGGACAAGCTTTCGAGAGTTCTCCTCTCTTCTTCAGGTCAAATACTGATTTATATATATATATATATATATATATATATATATATATATATATATATATATATATATATATATCTTGTAAATACCCCAGTATATAGTAAGGCTGGTAGGGTATATAAAGTGCAGAAGCAATAAATATAATAAAAAGGCAAGACCAACAGATAAAATAATGAGAAATTGCTGTACAGTAGACAAGGAATGGCACTGCAAACAACCAAAAACCACTACATATAAACAAGACAACAAACAAAAGGAAAGAGAATGGGGGAGGGGAGTTGGGAGGGAGCGAATGGGAATGGGTACAAGAATGAACACAAGGAATTAATATGCCAAAGGATATATAGAAATAAACCAAATGGATGATGACGCCGGAGACTCCAAGTAGCTCTTCTCAGGTAAAACCAACTCCCTCAACAATCTATAAAACAAAAATAGAAAGCGCGGGCTCCATAGCATAAATCGGTTAAAAAGGTTTATTAATGAACAAAATAAGAGTGCAACTCACAAAGGTCGCTTGAACTTGCGCATATGAGAAAATGTAGCCAGGATCATGAATCAAGGGGAAAATCACTGCATGTATGCTGATACCGAAATAATTGAAATAATTGGACACTGACACAAGTTTTGTTATTTCGGCTGTGTACCAAAATAAATTCAAGTTACAGTTAAATAATAAATATGAGTTAAAGTTCAGTTTATCAGCTTTAATTTGAATTGGAGGGAGGGTTAAGGAATTACATCTCTTTAATATGTAGCCCCCTCTTTTTCAAGGGACCAAAAGTAATTGGACAATTGACTCAAAAGCTGTTTCATGGACAGGTGTGGGCTATTCCTTCGTTATTTCATCATCAATTAAGCAGGTAAAAGGTCTGGAGTTGATTCCAGGTGGGGCATTCGCATTTGGAAGCTATTGCTGTGAACACACAACATGCGGTCAAAGGAGCTCTCAATGCAAGTGAAACAGGACATCCTTTGACTGCAAAAAAAAAGAAAATCCATGAGAGAAATAGCAGGAACATTTGGAGTGGCCAAATCAACAGTTTGGTACATTCTGAGAAAAAAAGAACGCACTGGTGAGCTCTGCAACACAAAAAGGCCTGGACGTCCACGGAAGACAACAGTGGTGGATGATCGTAGGATCCTTTCCATGGTAAAGAAAAACCCCTTCACAACATCCAGCCAAGTGAAGAACACTCTCCAGGGGGTAGGCATATCATTATCCAAGTCTACCATAAAGAGAAGACTTCATGATAGCAAATACAGAGGTTACACCACAAGGTGCAAACCATTCATAAGCCTCAAGAATAGACAGGCCAGATTAGACTTTGCCAAATAATATCTAAAAAAGCCAGCCCAGTTCTGGAACAGCATTCTTTGGACAGATGGAAATTAGATCAACCTGTACCAGAATGATGGGAAGAAAAAAGTATGGAGAAGGCTTGAAACGGCCCATGATCCGAAGCATACAACAAGTATCCGGCCGCTCCTCCTTCTCTTACCGTGCACCCCAAAACTGGAACAACCTCTCACATCCCCCACCAGTTTAAGTTCTTTCAAAACTAAGGCTGTCTCACATTTTAATCTGGTCTGTAACTGTTACATAAGCCTATAATATACATCTGCTCTAACTGTGCATGCAATGTATTGTATATAATGTATACCCTGTTCATTTATGTAACTGTATTTGTAACCATGTATTATTTGTCATATTAACTATGTCCAGGACATACTTCAAAACGAGAGGTAACTCTCAATGTATTACTTCCTGGTAAAACATTTTATAAATAAATAAATACATACAACATCATCTGTAAAACAAGGTGGAGGCAGTGTGATGGCATGGGCATGCATGACATATAATGGCACTGGGTCACTAGTGTTTATTGATGATGTGATAGAAGACAGAAGCAGCTGGATGAATTCTGAAGTGTATAGGGAAAAACTGTCTGCTCAGATTCAGCGAAGTTGATTGGACGGCACTTCACTTTACAGGTGGACAATGACCCAAAACATATTGCAAAAGCAACCCAGGAGTTTTTTAAGGCAAATAAGTGGAATATTCTGCAATGGCCGAGTCAATCACCTGATCTCAACCCGATTGAGCATGCATTTCACTTGCTGAAGACAAAACTTAAGGCAGAAAGACCCACAAACAAACAACAACTGAAGACAGCTGCAGTAAAGGCCTGGCAAAGCATCACAAAGGAGGAAACCCAACGTTTTGTGATCTCCATGCGTTCAAGACTTCAAGCAGTCATTGCCTGCAAAGGATTCTCGACAAAGTATTAAAAATGAACATTTTATTTATGATTGTGTTAATTTATCCAATTACATTTGAGCCCCTGAAATAAGGGGACTGTGTATGAAAATGGTTGCAATTCCTAAACGTTTCATACAATATTTTTGTTCAACCCCTTGAATTAAAGCTGAAAGTCTGTACTTCTATTGTATCTCGGTTGTTTCATTTAAAATCCATTGTGGTGGCGTACGAAGCCAAAATTATGAAAATTGAGTCAGTGTCCAATTATTTCCGGACCTAACGGTATATATATATATATATAAGGCATAGTTGCATATATGTATATACACACCACGTTACAATCTCTTTTAGTCCCAATTGAAGGCTGGAAACACTGTATTTTTCTAAACGGGGTTTATTTACAGGGATTAAATCATACAACAGGCCCACCATACCTTTAGGTTAAAAGAAATCATAAAATAACATACCTTTTCCCGTTAGGGAAAATAACTTAGCTGGCCAGCTATTCTGGTTCCCAGCTTAAAACATGCCCTAAATATATGCACCACAAAAGAATATTCTTAAGACAACAATAAAGTGTTTTTCTTATCTGTTTGGAGCAGATGTCCCCGCTTCAGCACGGTCTCTCTTCCTTTCCTTCCTAAGGAACTTGGCCCCCATGTGACACTGGCGACACACTTTATTCGAGCTCGGCTAGTCCCACGAATTCGGGTATACCCGGGTGTATTGAGGTTTGTGACTGTTTTCTGCCCGAGTGCATTGGGTTATTTTCCAGGCAGGGATTGAAGCATTTTATTCCCGCTGGCTGCAATACTGCACAGTATATATATATACTGCATTACAATTCATGAATTTATGCCATCTGGTAGGCACGCGAAGCATTGCAGCCTATTAAATCCTAATCATTATCATTTAACAGATCAGCCGCCCGTCAGCCAGGCATGAACCCAGGCTGGGAAGGCAAACGCAACGGGGCTTGTCAGAGGTGAGGAGCGGCGCATTCCAGGTATCTGCCAGGTACATACTGGGTATTTGCTCGAATAAAGAGTGTCGGTGCAGTGAGCTCATAAAAACTCCTCTGTAGGTCCACTGTCAAGGGCTGTGCCAGCCTTACTTCTTTAGGTGGGGAGCACTTCTCTGCCCCCCTCTATGGGACAGCAATGTCGCACTCTGTATCTCCCAGTATGTAAAGAAGAGATGGGAGGTGGAGCGCAAAGAAAGAAGATACCAAGGTAAGACAGAGTCTGATTTAATGTAACAGCAAAACACAGAAAAACTTACAATTGGTAAAACTGCAGCATGTAGATACTCCCACAGGATCCTGTCTGCGTCTATTGGGTTCCCCCCGTCCTGACCGTAACACACTGCTCAGTCACACAGGGACCTTGACCCGGAACCGGAAGTGTGACGACCAAGTGATGGGCGGGCTCTCTCGGGCCGTGGCAAGGGCTATAGCAATAGCAGCAGCCACTCGAGAATGACAGGGGAACTCCAGCAATAACAGCAATTACAGAGAATAGGGAGATACTACTGCGCTAAAAGATGCACTCCTACCCTGGAGTGCAACATTAAAGTATAAAACAACCCTCAACGCGTTTCGCGCAGTATAGCGCTTCGTCAGGAGGTAACAGGGTATTGCAGGAGGTGGTCTTATATAGGTCACCTCCTAATTATCCAACACAAAATACCTGTGTCAGAACATACTTTTAAATACTTCCCAATGGTTAATGTGACTAATCATGTATACATACAAAAATACTACACTTATTAACATATAAACATATAAAAATGGTACTTTCAATTTTACCCATTATGCACTCTAAAAATACATGTCTATCTGTACTCTTAAAACAATCTAATTAATAGTTACAATTGTATTTTGAATGGATAACTACCCATTTTTTAAAACCCTAATCTGTGTGGTCCAGAAGCTTGCGGGTATCGACCATCTCAGTCTCATAGCGCATTGTCAGGTCATAGCCACTAGACGGAAGAACACCTCCTCGCTCTCTTCCTTTTTGGAGAGATGTACCTTTAGCTCAGCAATCTGCATCTGCAGCCCTGAAATTAGATCCCACAATTGGTTCCCACAAGACTTCTCTCAGGGCTTTCATTTCTTTCCGGTGCTTGCTCTGGGTTTGCGTTAGCGCATCCTTCAGATTTTGGATCTCTTCAGTTTTTTCCGCTAAGATCGCTGCTTCTTCTGTTTTCCATGCCTCTTTATTCTGGGTGTATTGACTTTTGGGGATGGAACAGCCTCTCTGCTTCTCCAGCTCTTTCTTGTTTTTTGTTTTTTCATATTCTGCTTCCAGTGATGCTCGGGTAAGGCACAGGGTGGCCTTCAGCTCCTCATGCTACTTGGTGGGGACCCACTGGGTTCTCAGTCGCTCCTGTAGTACTTGCTGTTTTACCTTACCCAGCTCTGTTTTGAACATGCAAGTCTCTCACTGAGAAACTTCTAGCTTGGTGATGAGGTGTTGAACGTCTTGCTGGGACACCTCATAGAACCGTTTCCAGTCAAAACTCTTTCTGTCTGACTCACTCGGCTATCTGCTTATGGCGGCATCGGTAGATTTGTCATCCCAAGGCTAGTCATCACTCCTGTGATGATTGCTTCAAGCGCTCTGTGCTGTAGTTCATCTCTGGTCTTTTATGACCACACGGGGTAAACTTTTCCTGCATCTTCTGTTGCACTCAGAGGCTTTCCTTTATGCAGGGCCACCTAGGAGTACGCCGCCTCTTCTGAACTGCAAGGATTGTGTTTAACTGTAGAAACCGAGTGCGAAAAATGCTCCACAGAAAGGTTACATTCCATTTGGTCTGCATTCCGAGAGCAAACTGCGGTCACATGTCCAAGTTCATGGCATTTGTAGCACTCTGTGTACTTTCCAAAACTGGGTCTGGGTTTTGTCTCCAGTCACCTGGGAATAATGGGACCAAAGTCCCTCCTAGGTGCAGTGGCACTTCCCACTCTTTTGTGCAAGTCTATGAGTCCTTGGGGGCTGTTATTCCGAGGGACAGTCTTACTGGACCTCCTGATGCGCTGGAAGAGAGAACCGGAAAACTCCTCTGAACTTGAACTCCTGGACATCTCCTCGGCAGTCAAGTGATGTTCAATTAAGACGACCAACTGCTCTGCGTCTTTGGGGTCACACTGGCTCACCCACTTCTGGATGGTGCGGGGAAGACCCCTCAGGAACCAGTCTATGATGACTCTTTCAACAACTGTGGTGGTGGTACATACCACAGGCTGGAGACACTTCCTTGCAGTGTGTATAAGGTCATAGAGTTGAGAGCGGGGGAGCGTAACGCCAGGAGTAGAAAAATTGGGCCCAACCGCGCCATAATCTCTGCCTTCAGGGTGTCATAGTCTTCAGCCTGCTCTGGCTCCAAGTCATAATAGGATTTTTGTGAGTCACCCACCAGAAAGGGAGCAATTATTCCAGCCCACTGCTCAGCTGGCCACCCTTCGCGTACTGCGGTGCGCTCAAAAATTGACATGTAAGCCTCAACGTCATAGTCCATCGTCATTTTCTGAATGAGGTATGAATTTACCTGGTGAGTGACCTGTGAGGCCCCACTAGTCTGGGCGGTAATTCTCTGTCCCAACACTAGGAGCTCCTGGTGTAGGCGAAACTGCGCGTCGTGTTGCTCTTTTTTTTAGAGTCTTATGCAGTGATTGCACCATCTGCTGTACTAACAACGCCGTAGTTTCAGTTTGTGACTTTGTCAGCTGCTGTATCAACAATGCAGTACTTTCCGTTTGTATTTTTGAAGACTGTTGTTGATTCTCATTATGGATTTTTGACATCTCCTCTTGGGTCTTTGCCAATTGCTGTAAACCCTCCATTAGGAAACCAGCATTTTCTGTTTGTCTGTGCTGAAGCGTGGTCAGAAATTCCACCATTTTCCACTTTCCATGTGTATCCTCAAGCACAACCGGTCACACACAGTGGGACAGACCTCACTCGCAGAATCTGTTATTTCACTCCAGTTGGGCGGCCATTTAAAAAAAAAAATTTTTTAACTTTCTTTTATTGGATTTTTGCAAGTATAATACAGTCAGTTATCACTTTGGTACCTAATGGTAGATTGTAGGACATACAACATTGATACAGACATGGGGAGGGGTAGACATGAGTGGGTTAGGGTAGAGGAGAGGGGGGAAGGGGGAGGGGTGTGGAGAGGGCAAGGGACTGAGGTATCCTCTTCCGTGCGCTCCAGTAGACTTAGCTCGCTTCTTCAGACTTAGATGTATCCGCACCGCCCCCGCACCGAATCTACGGGCTCGGAGGTTGTGTGGTTCCTCTCTGTGGATCCTGTGTTCATGGGTGTTATAGTTCCTCTCGTGTGTTTAGTCCGGCATTGAAGGAAAACCCATCTGATTTTATCAAAGCCAGACGGAGGCATTGCTCATCCCTGGGATGTCGGTCTGTGCCAGCCACAGTGACCAGACTTTTTGGAAATTTGCGCCAGTGTCGTTGACCAGACTCGTCAACTTTTCCATCTGGCAAGCAAACCAGATTCTGTTCCGAATTTTGTCTATTGATGGAATTGTATTCTGATTCCACAGTGCTGCGGTCTCGCACCTCATCGCCGTAGCAAAGTGTGCTATTAATTTATTTCCTGATCTCGATACCTCATCTGTGGGCTTACCTAATAGGAAAACCCACGGGTCAAGTGTAATTTTGAGGCCCAAAAAGACCCTCTGTAGCCAATCCCTGATTTGTGTCCAAACGGGTATGATTCGTGGACAAGACCACAGCATATGTACCAGATCTCCCCGTTCCCCGCACCGTCTGGGACAGAGCGGGGAAGCGCCCGCGACGAATTTAGCCAAACTAACTGGGGTGAGATACCACCTCATTAACACTTTATATGAGTTTTCCCTCAATGTCGCACAAATCGAACTACTGGCCGCAGCCTTAAAGATCGCCGTCCACTCTTCGTCTTCTAATGGTCCTGTCAGGTCTGTCTCCCACTGTGTCATAAACCTGGTTTTGCGCGATCCGTCGGTGTCTGCTCTAACCACTTCCCTGTATAGAGCAGAGATGAGTCCCCGTGTGTCGGTTCCCCGAGCACAGAGCTTTTCAAAATTAGTTAGAGGTGGTCTATTGATGTGTTTGGTATAAAATGCCCGGACCTGAAGTTATCTAAGAAATTCTGTGTTTGGTAAGTCCGTATCTGACTGCAATTGTTCAAATGTTTTGATCGTGTCTCGTCCCTCTAGGTCCTTAAGCCTTCTCAGCCCCAAATTTTGCCAGAGAGTTCCTACCTATCAGCCCTGGAGCAAAGTCTGGATTTCCGTATAGGGTGGTCATTAAAGAATGTTTTGAGGTTAATGTGTGATTACTTTTGGCCGCTTCCCAGACCGATAGGGAGTTATGCACCGAGGGCAGCGGGTTCTGCATATCTTTTAGTCTGGGTTTAGGATACCACAGTAGATCCTTAAGCTCGAGCGGGGCGCAGACCTCCCTCTCCAGTGCCACCCATCGCCTCTGCTCCGGATCACCATGCCATTGAGTAATTTGGCATAGTTGTGCTGCTTTATAATAGGCCATCAAACTCGGTACTGCTAAGCCTCCAGTTTCCTTAGGTCTTTGCATAATTGACATTTTTACCCGTGGCTTTTTATTCTTCCAGATGAACTTTGTAACTGCGTTCTGCAGTTCCTTAATGTCTGATCTCACTACGGGTATCGGAAGTGTTTGGAACAGATAGAGTATCCTGGGGAGGAGGTTCATTTTCACACAGTAAATTCTGCCAATCCAAGATATCCCATATGCAGACCAATCTTTTAGTTCTTTTGTGAGGGCTCTTAGGAGTCTCGGATAATTCTCCTGATAAAGATTGGAGTTATGTTTAGTTAGGTATATTCCTAAATACTTTATCGCCTTGGGCTGCCATTTAAACTGAAAGTTGATCTCTATTAATTTCTCCGTCTCCTTTGGAATATTTAGGTTCAGTGCCTCCGACTTAGATTGATTTATCTTAAATCCGGAGATTCTGCCAAATGTTTCCAGTAGAGCAAACAGATTGGGCAGCGAGGTAAGCGGTTTCGTCAGAGACAAGATATGTCATCTGCATACAGAGCGATTTTGTGCTCTTGGGATTGAATTTGAATGCTGGCAATATCCGGGTTGCGACGTATGTGCGCCGCTAGCGGTTCCATGCATAGGGCAAACAACAAGGGCGAGAGTGGGCAGCCCTGTCTGGTCCCTCTTTTGATTTTAAACAACTCTGACGGGAATCCTTGATGGACCACCTTGGCGGTCGGGGTTGTGTATAATGCGTTTATTGCCCCTAGAATTTTACCTCTAAACCCGAATGCTTCAAGCGTGGACTCCATGAATGGCCAGTCAATCCTGTCAAAGGCCTTCTCTGCGTCTAAACTTAATACTACACCTCGGATCCCGTTGGCATTGATAAAGTTAATGATATCTATGATTCTTCTAGTATTGTCGGCCGCTTGTCTATTGCTAATAAAGCCAACTTGGTCCGTGTGGATAAGCCTTGGCATGATTGCGCTCAATCTGTTGGCCAGCAATTTGGAATATATCTTAACGTCCGAATTGATTAATGATATCGGCCTATAGCTTTGACAGTTTGTAGGATCTTTGTCCTGTTTATGGATTATAGATATCGACGCCTGGAGCATCTGGTCTGAGAAGGGTTCCCCCGCCAAGACTCCGTTAAATAACTTGAGCATGTGCGGTGCTAGAACCCCTATGTATTTTTTGTAGTATAAATTAGAAAACCCATCTGGGCCTGGGGCCTTAGAGGGTTTGACGTTTTTGATAACCGCGGTCAGTTCCTCCAGAGTGAAATCAGTCTGGATTGCCTCGCTCTCCACTCTGCTCAGCCTAGGTAAGGCTGCCTCTTTTAGGAAGGTCTGTAATAATTTGCTTGTTTTGGAATTGTGTATCACCTTCTCCCCATTATAAAGCTGTTCATAGTAAAGTCTAAACTCTTCCACTATACGTTTGGGGTTGGAGGTCAATTCCCCCGATTTGGTTTTGATGGCCTGTATGTTATAGTTTGGTTGCCTATTGCGAATCCTGTTGGCTAGCATAGTATCCGGTTTGTTGGCTTTCTCAAAAAATTTCCTCTTGGTCCAGCTAATGTCCCTCTCGGCCTGGGATGTGAGGAGGAGGTTAAGTTCTATCCTTACATCCTTCAACTCCTTAAGAATGTCTTCTCCACCTGATCGGCTATGTAGTGTGGAGAGCTCATGTAACCTCTGGTATAGTTGTGACAATTTCGATTCCCTCTGTCTTTTTCGCCTTGCTGCGAGACTAATGAGCATTCCACGCATTGTGGCCTTGTGAGCCTCCCACAGTATAGTGTGAGATTCCACCGTACCTGCGTTCATGACAAAAAATTGTCTAATCTCGTCTTTGACTATCTGTGCCAATTCCGGTATCTTTATTAGGGACTCGTTTAATTTCCAGTTTGCTCCCGGGCTAACCGATCTAATTTGCGTGCATTTTAGCTCAATTGATGCATGGTCCGACCATGAAATGTCATGAATTAAGGTGCCGGTGATTTGTGGGACCATTCTGCTCGACACAAAGAAGTGGTCTAGCCTGCTGTAGCTGTCATGGGGGTGTGAATAGAATGTATACGAACGGTCACCTGGGTGCTGTTCCCGCCATATGTCTACCAGACACAGCCGTCTCAGCCCCTCCATCAACCCCGTCGTCCCTGCTTGTCGCATTTTCTCCCTTCTAGGGGACCTGTCTATTCGAGGGTCTAAGACCTTATTGAAATCTCCCGCTAATATTATATTGCCGGAAGCCCATTGCTGCAGCTTAAGGAAGAACTCTGTGAAGAATTTAGGGTCTTTTTCACATGGGGCATATATGCACGCCAGTGTTACTCTACATTGTTGCAATGTGCCCACCAATATAATATATCGACCGCCTGGGTCTCGTTTTATTTTTTCCATCTCAAATGGGACTCTGTTATGGAGTAGAATGGCTACCCCCTTTTTTTTTTCCTTAGCTGAGGCTAGATAGAACTTCCTAAAATGTTTATCTATGAACCCCGGGTTTTTTCTCGAGCAGTAGTGCGTCTCTTGTAGGAATAAAACATCTGTTTTCCTGCGTTTAAATTCAGCAAAGGCGATTCTACGCTTTTGGGGGGAGTTGAATCCCTTAACATTCTGTGATATAAATGTCAATGCCATAGGTGTTTATGTAGTGAGACCTTGCGGGTGTGCTGTGTTTGTTTCCTACCCTTGTCTTGTCTTTTCTGCCGGTGTCGGGAGCGGTACTGCTGCTCTCTTTCTGCCGAGCTTGGTTCCCACAAGACTTCTCTCAGGGCTTTCATTTCTTTCCGGTGCTTGCTCTGGGTTTGCGTTAGCGCATCCTTCAGATTTTGGATCTCTGCAGTTTTTTCCGCTAAGATCGCTGCTTCTTCTGTTTTCCATGCCTCTTTATTCTGGGTGTATTGACTTTTGGGGATGGAACAGCCTCTCTGCTTCTCCAGCTCTTTCTTGTTTTTTGTTTTTTCATATTCTGCTTCCAGTGATGCTCGGGTAAGGCACAGGGTGGCCTTCAGCTCCTCATGCTACTTGGTGGGGACCCACTGGGTTCTCAGTCGCTCCTGTAGTACTTGCTGTTTTACCTTACCCAGCTCTGTTTTGAACATGCAAGTCTCTCACTGAGAAACTTCTAGCTTGGTGATGAGGTGTTGAACGTCTTGCTGGGACACCTCATAGAACCGTTTCCAGTCAAAACTCTTTCTGTCTGACTCACTCGGCTATCTGCTTATGGCGGCATCGGTAGATTTGTCATCCCAAGGCTAGTCATCACTCCTGTGATGATTGCTTCAAGCGCTCTGTGCTGTAGTTCATCTCTGGTCTTTTATGACCACACGGGGTAAACTTTTCCTGCATCTTCTGTTGCACTCAGAGGCTTTCCTTTATGCAGGGCCACCTAGGAGTACGCCGCCTCTTCTGAACTGCAAGGATTGTGTTTAACTGTAGAAACCGAGTGCGAAAAATGCTCCACAGAAAGGTTACATTCCATTTGGTCTGCATTCCGAGAGCAAACTGCGGTCACATGTCCAAGTTCATGGCATTTGTAGCACTCTGTGTACTGTCCAAAACTGGGTCGGGGTTTTGTCTCCAGTCACCTGGGAATAATGGGACCAAAGTCCCTCCTAGGTGCAGTGGCACTTCCCACTCTTTTATGCAAGTCTATGAGTCCTTGGGGGCTGTTATTCCGAGGGACAGTCTTACTGGACCTCCTGATGCGCTGGAAGAGAGAACCGGAAAACTCCTCTGAACTTGAACTCCTGGACATCTCCTCTGCAGTCAAGTGATGTTCAATTAAGACGACCAACTGCTCTGCGTCTTTGGGGTCACACTGGCTCACCCACTTCTGGATGGTGCGGGGAAGACCCCTCAGGAACCAGTCTATGATGACTCTTTCAACAACTGTGGTGGTGGTACATACCACAGGCTGGAGCCACTTCCTTGCAGTGTGTATAAGGTCATAGAGTTGAGAGCGGGGGAGCGTAACGCCAGGAGTAGAAAAATTGGGCCCAACCGCGCCATAATCTCTGCCTTCAGGGTGTCATAGTCTTCAGCCTGCTCTGGCTCCAAGTCATAATAGGATTTTTGTGAGTCACCCACCAGAAAGGGAGCAATTATTCCAGCCCACTGCTCAGCTGGCCACCCTTCGCGTACTGCGGTGCGCTCAAAAATTGACATGTAAGCCTCAACGTCATAGTCCATCGTCATTTTCTGAATGAGGTATGAATTTACCTGGTGAGTGACCTGTGAGGCCCCACTAGTCTGGGCGGTAATTCTCTGTCCCAACACTAGGAGCTCCTGGTGTAGGCGAAACTGCGCGTCGTGTTGCTCTTTTTTTTAGAGTCTTATGCAGTGATTGCACCATCTGCTGTACTAACAACGCCGTAGTTTCAGTTTGTGACTTTGTCAGCTGCTGTATCAACAATGCAGTACTTTCCATTTGTATTTTTGAAGACTGTTGTTGATTCTCATTATGGATTTTTGACATCTCCTCTTGGGTCTTTGCCAATTGCTGTAAACCCTCCATTAGGAAACCAGCATTTTCTGTTTGTCTGTGCTGAAGCGTGGTCAGAAATTCCTCCATTTTCCACTTTCCATGTGTATCCTCAAGCACAACCGGTCACACACAGTGGGACAGACCTCACTCGCAGAATCTGTTATTTCACTCCAGTTGGGCGGCCATTTTTTTAAAAAAAAATTTTAACTTTCTTTTATTGGATTTTTGCAAGTATAATACAGTCAGTTATCACTTTGGTACCTAATGGTAGATTGTAGGACATACAACATTGATACAGACATGGGGAGGGGTAGACATGAGTGGGTTAGGGTAGAGGAGAGGGGGGAAGGGGGAGGGGTGTGGAGAGGGCAAGGGACTGAGGTATCCTCTTCCGTGCGCTCCAGTAGACTTAGCTCGCTTCTTCAGACTTAGATGTATCCGCACCGCCCCCGCACTGAATCTACGGGCTCGGAGGTTGTGTGGTTCCTCTCTGTGGATCCTGTGTTCATGGGTGTTATAGTTCCTCTCGTGTGTTTAGTCCGGCATTGAAGGAAAACCCATCTGATTTTATCAAAGCCAGACGGAGGCATTGCTCATCCCTGGGATGTCGGTCTGTGCCAGCCACAGTGACCAGACTTTTTGGAAATTTGCGCCAGTGTCGTTGACCAGACTCGTCAACTTTTCCATCTGGCAAGCAAACCAGATTCTGTTCCGAATTTTGTCTATTGATTGATTGATTGGAATTGTATTCTGATTCCACAGTGCTGCGGTCTCGCACCTCATCGCCGTAGCAAAGTGTGCTATTAATTTATTTCCTGATCTCGATACCTCATCTGTGGGCTTACCTAATAGGAAAACCCACGGGTCAAGTGTAATTTTGAGGCCCAAAAAGACCCTCTGTAGCCAATCCCTGATTTGTGTCCAAACGGGTATGATTCGTGGACAAGACCACAGCATATGTACCAGATCTCCCCGTTCCCCGCACCGTCTGGGACAGAGCGGGGAAGCGCCCGCGACGAATTTAGCCAAACTAACTGGGGTGAGATACCACCTCATTAACACTTTATATGAGTTTTCCCTCAATGTCGCACAAATCGAACTACTGGCCGCAGCCTTAAAGATCGCCGTCCACTCTTCGTCTTCTAATGGTCCTGTCAGGTCTGTCTCCCACTGTGTCATAAACCTGGTTTTGCGCGATCCGTCGGTGTCTGCTCTAACCACTTCCCTGTATAGAGCAGAGATGAGTCCCCGTGTGTCGGTTCCCCGAGCACAGAGCTTTTCAAAATTAGTTAGAGGTGGTCTATTGATGTGTTTGGTATAAAATGCCCGGACCTGAAGTTATCTAAGAAATTCTGTGTTTGGTAAGTCCGTATCTGACTGCAATTGTTCAAATGTTTTGATCGTGTCTCGTCCCTCTAGGTCCTTAAGCCTTCTCAGCCCCAAATTTTGCCAGAGAGTTCCTACCTATCAGCCCTGGAGCAAAGTCTGGATTTCCGTATAGGGTGGTCATTAAAGAATGTTTTGAGGTTAATGTGTGATTACTTTTGGCCGCTTCCCAGACCGATAGGGAGTTATGCACCGAGGGCAGCGGGTTCTGCATATCTTTTAGTCTGGGTTTAGGATACCACAGTAGATCCTTAAGCTCGAGCGGGGCGCAGACCTCCCTCTCCAGTGCCACCCATCGCCTCTGCTCCGGATCACCATGCCATTGAGTAATTTGGCATAGTTGTGCTGCTTTATAATAGGCCATCAAACTCGGTACTGCTAAGCCTCCAGTTTCCTTAGGTCTTTGCATAATTGACATTTTTACCCGTGGCTTTTTATTCTTCCAGATGAACTTTGTAACTGCGTTCTGCAGTTCCTTAATGTCTGATCTCACTACGGGTATCGGAAGTGTTTGGAACAGATAGAGTATCCTGGGGAGGAGGTTCATTTTCACACAGTAAATTCTGCCAATCCAAGATATCCCATATGCAGACCAATCTTTTAGTTCTTTTGTGAGGGCTCTTAGGAGTCTCGGATAATTCTCCTGATAAAGATTGGAGTTATGTTTAGTTAGGTATATTCCTAAATACTTTATCGCCTTGGGCTGCCATTTAAACTGAAAGTTGATCTCTATTAATTTCTCCGTCTCCTTTGGAATATTTAGGTTCAGTGCCTCCGACTTAGATTGATTTATCTTAAATCCGGAGATTCTGCCAAATGTTTCCAGTAGAGCAAACAGATTGGGCAGCGAGGTAAGCGGTTTCGTCAGAGACAAGATATGTCATCTGCATACAGAGCGATTTTGTGCTCTTGGGATTGAATTTGAATGCTGGCAATATCCGGGTTGCGACGTATGTGCGCCGCTAGCGGTTCCATGCATAGGGCAAACAACAAGGGCGAGAGTGGGCAGCCCTGTCTGGTCCCTCTTTTGATTTTAAACAACTCTGACGGGAATCCTTGATGGACCACCTTGGCGGTCGGGGTTGTGTATAATGCGTTTATTGCCCCTAGAATTTTACCTCTAAACCCGAATGCTTCAAGCGTGGACTCCATGAATGGCCAGTCAATCCTGTCAAAGGCCTTCTCTGCGTCTAAACTTAATACTACACCTCGGATCCCGTTGGCATTGATAAAGTTAATGATATCTATGATTCTTCTAGTATTGTCGGCCGCTTGTCTATTGCTAATAAAGCCAACTTGGTCCGTGTGGATAAGCCTTGGCATGATTGCGCTCAATCTGTTGGCCAGCAATTTGGAATATATCTTAACGTCCGAATTGATTAATGATATCGGCCTATAGCTTTGACAGTTTGTAGGATCTTTGTCCTGTTTATGGATTATAGATATCGACGCCTGGAGCATCTGGTCTGAGAAGGGTTCCCCCGCCAAGACTCCGTTAAATAACTTGAGCATGTGCGGTGCTAGAACCCCTATGTATTTTTTGTAGTATAAATTAGAAAACCCATCTGGGCCTGGGGCCTTAGAGGGTTTGACGTTTTTGATAACCGCGGTCAGTTCCTCCAGAGTGAAATCAGTCTGGATTGCCTCGCTCTCCACTCTGCTCAGCCTAGGTAAGGCTGCCTCTTTTAGGAAGGTCTGTAATAATTTGCTTGTTTTGGAATTGTGTATCACCTTCTCCCCATTATAAAGCTGTTCATAGTAAAGTCTAAACTCTTCCACTATACGTTTGGGGTTGGAGGTCAATTCCCCCGATTTGGTTTTGATGGCCTGTATGTTATAGTTTGGTTGCCTATTGCGAATCCTGTTGGCTAGCATAGTATCCGGTTTGTTGGCTTTCTCAAAAAATTTCCTCTTGGTCCAGCTAATGTCCCTCTCGGCCTGGGATGTGAGGAGGAGGTTAAGTTCTATCCTTACATCCTTCAACTCCTTAAGAATGTCTTCTCCACCTGATCGGCTATGTAGTGTGGAGAGCTCATGTAACCTCTGGTATAGTTGTGACAATTTCGATTCCCTCTGTCTTTTTCGCCTTGCTGCGAGACTAATGAGCATTCCACGCATTGTGGCCTTGTGAGCCTCCCACAGTATAGTGTGAGATTCCACCGTACCTGCGTTCATGACAAAAAATTGTCTAATCTCGTCTTTGACTATCTGTGCCAATTCCGGTATCTTTATTAGGGACTCGTTTAATTTCCAGTTTGCTCCCGGGCTAACCGATCTAATTTGCGTGCATTTTAGCTCAATTGATGCATGGTCCGACCATGAAATGTCATGAATTAAGGTGCCGGTGATTTGTGGGACCATTCTGCTCGACACAAAGAAGTGGTCTAGCCTGCTGTAGCTGTCATGGGGGTGTGAATAGAATGTATACGAACGGTCACCTGGGTGCTGTTCCCGCCATATGTCTACCAGACACAGCCGTCTCAGCCCCTCCATCAACCCCGTCGTCCCTGCTTGTCGCATTTTCTCCCTTCTAGGGGACCTGTCTATTCGAGGGTCTAAGACCTTATTGAAATCTCCCGCTAATATTATATTGCCGGAAGCCCATTGCTGCAGCTTAAGGAAGAACTCTGTGAAGAATTTAGGGTCTTTTTCACATGGGGCATATATGCACGCCAGTGTTACTCTACATTGTTGCAATGTGCCCACCAATATAATATATCGACCGCCTGGGTCTCGTTTTATTTTTTCCATCTCAAATGGGACTCTGTTATGGAGTAGAATGGCTACCCCCTTTTTTTTTTCCTTAGCTGAGGCTAGATAGAACTTCCTAAAATGTTTATCTATGAACCCCGGGTTTTTTCTCGAGCAGTAGTGCGTCTCTTGTAGGAATAAAACATCTGTTTTCCTGCGTTTAAATTCAGCAAAGGCGATTCTACGCTTTTGGGGGGAGTTGAATCCCTTAACATTCTGTGATATAAATGTCAATGCCATAGGTGTTTATGTAGTGAGACCTTGCGGGTGTGCTGTGTTTGTTTCCTACCCTTGTCTTGTCTTTTCTGCCGGTGTCGGGAGCGGTACTGCTGCTCTCTTTCTGCCGAGCTTGGTTCCCACAAGACTTCTCTCAGGGCTTTCATTTCTTTCCGGTGCTTGCTCTGGGTTTGCGTTAGCGCATCCTTCAGATTTTGGATCTCTGCAGTTTTTTCCGCTAAGATCGCTGCTTCTTCTGTTTTCCATGCCTCTTTATTCTGGGTGTATTGACTTTTGGGGATGGAACAGCCTCTCTGCTTCTCCAGCTCTTTCTTGTTTTTTGTTTTTTCATATTCTGCTTCCAGTGATGCTCGGGTAAGGCACAGGGTGGCCTTCAGCTCCTCATGCTACTTGGTGGGGACCCACTGGGTTCTCAGTCGCTCCTGTAGTACTTGCTGTTTTACCTTACCCAGCTCTGTTTTGAACATGCAAGTCTCTCACTGAGAAACTTCTAGCTTGGTGATGAGGTGTTGAACGTCTTGCTGGGACACCTCATAGAACCGTTTCCAGTCAAAACTCTTTCTGTCTGACTCACTCGGCTATCTGCTTATGGCGGCATCGGTAGATTTGTCATCCCAAGGCTAGTCATCACTCCTGTGATGATTGCTTCAAGCGCTCTGTGCTGTAGTTCATCTCTGGTCTTTTATGACCACACGGGGTAAACTTTTCCTGCATCTTCTGTTGCACTCAGAGGCTTTCCTTTATGCAGGGCCACCTAGGAGTACGCCGCCTCTTCTGAACTGCAAGGATTGTGTTTAACTGTAGAAACCGAGTGCGAAAAATGCTCCACAGAAAGGTTACATTCCATTTGGTCTGCATTCCGAGAGCAAACTGCGGTCACATGTCCAAGTTCATGGCATTTGTAGCACTCTGTGTACTGTCCAAAACTGGGTCGGGGTTTTGTCTCCAGTCACCTGGGAATAATGGGACCAAAGTCCCTCCTAGGTGCAGTGGCACTTCCCACTCTTTTATGCAAGTCTATGAGTCCTTGGGGGCTGTTATTCCGAGGGACAGTCTTACTGGACCTCCTGATGCGCTGGAAGAGAGAACCGGAAAACTCCTCTGAACTTGAACTCCTGGACATCTCCTCTGCAGTCAAGTGATGTTCAATTAAGACGACCAACTGCTCTGCGTCTTTGGGGTCACACTGGCTCACCCACTTCTGGATGGTGCGGGGAAGACCCCTCAGGAACCAGTCTATGATGACTCTTTCAACAACTGTGGTGGTGGTACATACCACAGGCTGGAGCCACTTCCTTGCAGTGTGTATAAGGTCATAGAGTTGAGAGCGGGGGAGCGTAACGCCAGGAGTAGAAAAATTGGGCCCAACCGCGCCATAATCTCTGCCTTCAGGGTGTCATAGTCTTCAGCCTGCTCTGGCTCCAAGTCATAATAGGATTTTTGTGAGTCACCCACCAGAAAGGGAGCAATTATTCCAGCCCACTGCTCAGCTGGCCACCCTTCGCGTACTGCGGTGCGCTCAAAAATTGACATGTAAGCCTCAACGTCATAGTCCATCGTCATTTTCTGAATGAGGTATGAATTTACCTGGTGAGTGACCTGTGAGGCCCCACTAGTCTGGGCGGTAATTCTCTGTCCCAACACTAGGAGCTCCTGGTGTAGGCGAAACTGCGCGTCGTGTTGCTCTTTTTTTTAGAGTCTTATGCAGTGATTGCACCATCTGCTGTACTAACAACGCCGTAGTTTCAGTTTGTGACTTTGTCAGCTGCTGTATCAACAATGCAGTACTTTCCATTTGTATTTTTGAAGACTGTTGTTGATTCTCATTATGGATTTTTGACATCTCCTCTTGGGTCTTTGCCAATTGCTGTAAACCCTCCATTAGGAAACCAGCATTTTCTGTTTGTCTGTGCTGAAGCGTGGTCAGAAATTCCTCCATTTTCCACTTTCCATGTGTATCCTCAAGCACAACCGGTCACACACAGTGGGACAGACCTCACTCGCAGAATCTGTTATTTCACTCCAGTTGGGCGGCCATTTTTTTAAAAAAAAATTTTAACTTTCTTTTATTGGATTTTTGCAAGTATAATACAGTCAGTTATCACTTTGGTACCTAATGGTAGATTGTAGGACATACAACATTGATACAGACATGGGGAGGGGTAGACATGAGTGGGTTAGGGTAGAGGAGAGGGGGGAAGGGGGAGGGGTGTGGAGAGGGCAAGGGACTGAGGTATCCTCTTCCGTGCGCTCCAGTAGACTTAGCTCGCTTCTTCAGACTTAGATGTATCCGCACCGCCCCCGCACTGAATCTACGGGCTCGGAGGTTGTGTGGTTCCTCTCTGTGGATCCTGTGTTCATGGGTGTTATAGTTCCTCTCGTGTGTTTAGTCCGGCATTGAAGGAAAACCCATCTGATTTTATCAAAGCCAGACGGAGGCATTGCTCATCCCTGGGATGTCGGTCTGTGCCAGCCACAGTGACCAGACTTTTTGGAAATTTGCGCCAGTGTCGTTGACCAGACTCGTCAACTTTTCCATCTGGCAAGCAAACCAGATTCTGTTCCGAATTTTGTCTATTGATTGATTGATTGGAATTGTATTCTGATTCCACAGTGCTGCGGTCTCGCACCTCATCGCCGTAGCAAAGTGTGCTATTAATTTATTTCCTGATCTCGATACCTCATCTGTGGGCTTACCTAATAGGAAAACCCACGGGTCAAGTGTAATTTTGAGGCCCAAAAAGACCCTCTGTAGCCAATCCCTGATTTGTGTCCAAACGGGTATGATTCGTGGACAAGACCACAGCATATGTACCAGATCTCCCCGTTCCCCGCACCGTCTGGGACAGAGCGGGGAAGCGCCCGCGACGAATTTAGCCAAACTAACTGGGGTGAGATACCACCTCATTAACACTTTATATGAGTTTTCCCTCAATGTCGCACAAATCGAACTACTGGCCGCAGCCTTAAAGATCGCCGTCCACTCTTCGTCTTCTAATGGTCCTGTCAGGTCTGTCTCCCACTGTGTCATAAACCTGGTTTTGCGCGATCCGTCGGTGTCTGCTCTAACCACTTCCCTGTATAGAGCAGAGATGAGTCCCCGTGTGTCGGTTCCCCGAGCACAGAGCTTTTCAAAATTAGTTAGAGGTGGTCTATTGATGTGTTTGGTATAAAATGCCCGGACCTGAAGTTATCTAAGAAATTCTGTGTTTGGTAAGTCCGTATCTGACTGCAATTGTTCAAATGTTTTGATCGTGTCTCGTCCCTCTAGGTCCTTAAGCCTTCTCAGCCCCAAATTTTGCCAGAGAGTTCCTACCTATCAGCCCTGGAGCAAAGTCTGGATTTCCGTATAGGGTGGTCATTAAAGAATGTTTTGAGGTTAATGTGTGATTACTTTTGGCCGCTTCCCAGACCGATAGGGAGTTATGCACCGAGGGCAGCGGGTTCTGCATATCTTTTAGTCTGGGTTTAGGATACCACAGTAGATCCTTAAGCTCGAGCGGGGCGCAGACCTCCCTCTCCAGTGCCACCCATCGCCTCTGCTCCGGATCACCATGCCATTGAGTAATTTGGCATAGTTGTGCTGCTTTATAATAGGCCATCAAACTCGGTACTGCTAAGCCTCCAGTTTCCTTAGGTCTTTGCATAATTGACATTTTTACCCGTGGCTTTTTATTCTTCCAGATGAACTTTGTAACTGCTGTTCTGCAGTTCCTTAATGTCTGATCTCACTACGGGTATCGGAAGTGTTTGGAACAGATAGAGTATCCTGGGGAGGAGGTTCATTTTCACACAGTAAATTCTGCCAATCCAAGATATCCCATATGCAGACCAATCTTTTAGTTCTTTTGTGAGGGCTCTTAGGAGTCTCGGATAATTCTCCTGATAAAGATTGGAGTTATGTTTAGTTAGGTATATTCCTAAATACTTTATCGCCTTGGGCTGCCATTTAAACTGAAAGTTGATCTCTATTAATTTCTCCGTCTCCTTTGGAATATTTAGGTTCAGTGCCTCCGACTTAGATTGATTTATCTTAAATCCGGAGATTCTGCCAAATGTTTCCAGTAGAGCAAACAGATTGGGCAGCGAGGTAAGCGGTTTCGTCAGAGACAAGATATGTCATCTGCATACAGAGAGATTTTGTGCTCTTGGGATTGAATTTGAATGCTGGCAATATCCGGGTTGCGACGTATGTGCGCCGCTAGCGGTTCCATGCATAGGGCAAACAACAAGGGCGAGAGTGGGCAGCCCTGTCTGGTCCCGCTTTTGATTTTAAACAACTCTGACGGGAATCCTTGATGGACCACCTTGGCGGTCGGGGTTGTGTATAATGCGTTTATTGCCCCTAGAATTTTACCTCTAAACCCGAATGCTTCAAGCGTGGACTCCATGAATGGCCAGTCAATCCTGTCAAAGGCCTTCTCTGCGTCTAAACTTAATACTACACCTCGGATCCAGTTGGCATTGATAAAGTTAATGATATCTATGATTCTTCTAGTATTGTCGGCCGCTTGTCTATTGCTAATAAAGCCAACTTGGTCCGGGTGGATAAGCCTTGGCATGATTGCGCTCAATCTGTTGGCCAGCAATTTGGAATATATCTTAACGTCCGAATTGATTAATGATATCGGCCTATAGCTTTGACAGTTTGTAGGATCTTTGTCCTGTTTATGGATTATAGATATCGACGCCTGGAGCATCTGGTCTGAGAAGGGTTCCCCCGCCAAGACTCCGTTAAATAACTTGAGCATGTGCGGTGCTAGAACCCCTATGTATTTTTTGTAGTATAAATTAGAAAACCCATCTGGGCCTGGGGCCTTAGAGGGTTTGACGTTTTTGATAACCGCGGTCAGTTCCTCCAGAGTGAAATCAGTCTGGATTGCCTCGCTCTCCACTCTGCTCAGCCTAGATAAGGCTGCCTCTTTTAGGAAGGTCTGTAATAATTTGCTTGTTTTGGAATTGTGTATCACCTTCTCCCCATTATAAAGCTGTTCATAGTAAAGTCTAAACTCTTCCACTATACGTTTGGGGTTGGAGGTCAATTCCCCCGATTTGGTTTTGATGGCCTGTATGTTATAGTTTGGTTGCCTATTGCGAATCCTGTTGGCTAGCATAGTATCCGGTTTGTTGGCTTTCTCAAAAAATTTCCTCTTGGTCCAGCTAATGTCCCTCTCGGCCTGGGATGTGAGGAGGAGGTTAAGTTCTATCCTTACAGCCTTCAACTCCTTAAGAATGTCTTCTCCACCTGATCGGCTATGTAGTGTGGAGAGCTCATGTAACCTCTGGTATAGTTGTGACAATTTCGATTCCCTCTGTCTTTTTCGCCTTGCTGCGAGACTAATGAGCATTCCACGCATTGTGGCCTTGTGAGCCTCCCACAGTATAGTGTGAGATTCCACCGTACCTGCGTTCATGACAAAAAATTGTCTAATCTCGTCTTTGACTATCTGTGCCAATTCCGGTATCTTTATTAGGGACTCGTTTAATTTCCAGTTTGCTCCCGGGCTAACCGATCTAATTTGCGTGCATTTTAGCTCAATTGATGCATGGTCCGACCATGAAATGTCATGAATTAAGGTGCCGGTGATTTGTGGGACCATTCTGCTCGACACAAAGAAGTGGTCTAGCCTGCTGTAGCTGTCATGGGGGTGTGAATAGAATGTATACGAACGGTCACCTGGGTGCTGTTCCCGCCATATGTCTACCAGACACAGCCGTCTCAGCCCCTCCATCAACCCCGTCGTCCCTGCTTGTCGCATTTTCTCCCTTCTAGGGGACCTGTCTATTCGAGGGTCTAAGACCTTATTGAAATCTCCCGCTAATATTATATTGCCGGAAGCCCATTGCTGCAGCTTAAGGAAGAACTCTGTGAAGAATTTAGGGTCTTTTTCACATGGGGCATATATGCACGCCAGTGTTACTCTACATTGTTGCAATGTGCCCACCAATATAATATATCGACCGCCTGGGTCTCGTTTTATTTTTTCCATCTCAAATGGGACTCTGTTATGGAGTAGAATGGCTACCCCCTTTTTTTTTTCCTTAGCTGAGGCTAGATAGAACTTCCTAAAATGTTTATCTATGAACCCCGGGTTTTTTCTCGAGCAGTAGTGCGTCTCTTGTAGGAATAAAACATCTGTTTTCCTGCGTTTAAATTCAGCAAAGGCGATTCTACGCTTTTGGGGGGAGTTGAATCCCTTAACATTCTGTGATATAAATGTCAATGCCATAGGTGTTTATGTAGTGAGACCTTGCGGGTGTGCTGTGTTTGTTTCCTACCCTTGTCTTGTCTTTTCTGCCGGTGTCGGGAGCGGTACTGCTGCTCTCTTTCTGCCGTGCTGCTTCCTTTTGGGATACCTGTGGGATGGGGAGGAAAACACATAGGGGAGTGACAGGGAACATAAATCCTTGTAGAACATACAAGTGAAACCATCTTGGTCTTATTTGACCTGTGGTTTACTGCCTGGGGATGCCGCACATATTCCGGATGATCCCACCTTCCCGTCCGGGATTGAGGGGGAGGCTCCAGACTGTGGATCCCCTGGTCTTTGACTGACCTGTGGCTTAAGGCCACAGTCCAGCCCCAGAGGCACATGCCAACAGGTAGGGAAGAGGACAGGCATCCGCCCCCCCGTCGGCAACATAAACATTTTTTAAAAGAACAACTAAAATAATAGCCATGTTTTGCAAGTTCAACAACATATTTGCTTCTCCGTATTGTTTCTGTGTCTTATTGCAGACCGCTGTGTGCTATAGACTATGGTTGTTTACTGTTAGCAGTCCAGCTCTTTAACTACCCTTAACTGTGTATCTTAATCGGGCTTAGCCCCCCTCTCCCTCGTCCCCTCGGGGGAATGCGCGAACCCCCTCAGAACACCCCCTCCCTCTCAGTGACTCCCCCCAGACCCTCTGCCCCGCTGCTCCGGTGCGCGGCCATCTTTGTCCTGCTCCGCAGGCGCTGTCACTGACGTCAGATCCGGATCGACACGGACTCGCCGGGGACCGCCCTCTGTCGTCATCCGGGCTGCGTGCGCATTCCAGTCTGTGGTGAGCCGAGGGAGCAGGCGTGCCCCGAAGGCGGAGCTAGCAGGAGCTTCTCTTTTTCGCGCCCAATTGACCTCCGCCATTCTGTTTCCGCGCCTCTCCTCCAGATTCTCCCGCGGATCGTCTCCGGCCGCCATTTTGGTGAGTGTTATGTTTTTCTTTACTTTTCTTTTCTTTTTTCTTTTTGGCTGTTCTAGCATCCTCCGCCAGGGTTTGGCTATCTGGGTCGGGACCCATCAAGAGGGGGCAGAGGGGTCGCCCACTGTCAGTCGCTTTTGTGGGTATTACTCAGTGGTATTCACTGGCTGGGAGATAACTTTAACCGGGTTAATAACAGGAACTGATGTGTCCAGCATAGCTGGAGAGCCGCTTAAAAAGCCCTCATGCCGGTCTGGGCGATCCTGAAGTATTCTTTTCTTGGGGTTGAGGAGGAGCGCTGGATCTCGTGATATGTAAAAAAATATAAATATATATAGTGCAGATGGTAATTCACTGCTTTAAACAATGTAAAACATAAGAAATGAACTCACAAAAATCGTATAAAATCACTGCATGTCAGAGATCCTTCTCTCTCTGACTGGAGCCCTTTGTGTTACTGGAGTCTATATCCTCTCAGTGAAGTGGATGATATGAAAAATAAACTTCACTTTATTTTACTTAATCCTGACGAAGCTGTTGCGAAACGCGTAGAGTTAGAGTTCTGAGAGATTCTGCGCCTGGAAGGACTGGCAAACCACTGCTGAGATCACTCCCATTCTGGCTTCCCGCCCTCACCCGTGACGCGAAACCGGAAGTGACGCGACGGCATAGATTGACATTGAACTACACTGTGAGGGGAAAGTGAAGCACCGAACAGCAGCCTGCTTCTATCGGCGGTTCTCTCCACCACCCAACCTTATAATGGAAAATGTGAGTTTCCTGATAACCTGTGTATAATACATTTGTATAGTTCATACTATTTGCACTATTTGTGGTTTTCTTTATTTTTCATATCATCCACTTCACTGAGAGGATATAGACTCCAGTAACACAAAGGGCTCCAGTCAGAGAGAGAAGGATCTCTGACATGCAGTGATTTTATACGATTTTTGTGAGTTCATTTCTTATGTTTTACATTGTTTAAAGCAGTGAATTACCATCTGCACTATATATATTTATATTTTTTTACATATCACGAGATCCAGCGCTCCTCCTCAACCCCAAGAAAAGAATACTTCACATCCTGGGATTAGGAACGATCCCATCAGAGGAAGTTGAGCTGCTGCTGTACACTGTTTTTCATTTTATTTAACACTATATGGTGATAGGTTTATTGTGTGTACTTAAGGTGTGTCACTTATCACACTGATTACTATATTGTTTAGGAAGCGCCCAGTCCATCCACTTCCCCCACTCCCCCACCCACCGATCCTGAGGTAGCCTGTCGCGGACCTTTAGGTGAGCCCACCTTTTCCCATTCCGTCCGCCTGGGAGGGCGCCCCACCTGGGCCTCTACTAGTGGGAGTTCATGAGGTATATTCAACTTATTCAGGAACTCTGCGCCGTCTGCAAGGTGTTTTAGTACATGGGACCGACCGTTTTGCACCACGATCAGGGCAAAGGGAAAGGCCCATCTATACCTTATATTTCTGTCCCTTAGTAGTTTGGTAACTGGCTGGAGGGCCTGGCGCCGTGCCAATGTAATCGGGGAAATGTCTTGAAATATGGCCATTTCTATTCCCTCGAATTTCACCGTTGGGGTGGCTCGTGTAATTTTACTGATTTCTGCCTTTGTGGTGAAATGATGCAGACGCAAAATTATGTCTCTGGGTGGGTTGTTAGGAAGCGGCCGGGCCCGTAATGCACGGTGGCACCAGTCCATGACCAGCTCTGCTTCCGTTTTCCCCGGCATAATGGAGGACATCCAGCGATTCAGCAACACTTCGGTGTCTAGTATCTCCTCCGGTATCCCCCTAACCCTCAGGTTATTGCGCCTATCGCGATTCTCGCTGTCCTCGTGGCGTTCCTCCAGCTTTGCCACCCTTCTCTCTAGCGCAGAGACCCTGGTGTCTGTTACATTTTGAGAGCGGGAAGACTCCTCCATTTTCTCCTCCAGGGCGTGCGTTCGTGTCCCGATGTTCAGTATGTCCTTCCTTAGCTGGTCCACCTCTCCGCGGAAAAACGTTTTAAGGTCAGAGAGGAGTTGGGCAATTTCCCTCTTTAAAGCACCCGTCTGCTCGTCCGGGGCCGACTCCAACTCCGGTGCGGAATCTGAGTCGGAGGCCGCCATGCTGTCTGTCTCTCTTGCCTTCTTTGCCCCCACGAAATAGGTGCGTACATCCACCTTTTGTTTGTTTTTTTTGCGAGTCGCCGCCATGTGTGTGGTTGCTGTGATCTTAGCTTTAGCCGGTCCCGCAGTGCAGGGATAATTTTTGTTGGGTTTTGCAGTTGTAATGCTTTATTTATTGCCGACGGGTATCGGAGCACTCAAATCAGGCTGCCATCTCCGTTCCCGCCACGCATGCGCCCTGGGTGGCCATTTTAAATCCCAGCATTTATTTTCAAACCCACAGTTTCCACAGTTCGGTGCCTTTTGAACTGCCTACATTCTCCACCAATTTGGATGCCCACAAAACGTTGCAGTCTCTTTTAGTCCCAATTGAAGGCTGGAAACACTGTATTTCTCTATACGGGTTTATTTACAGGGATTAAATCATACAATACTGTAGGTCACTGTCCCCTTAAGTCAAAACAAATCATAAAATAAAATACCTATTCCCATTAGGGAAAATAACTTAACTTTTCTTCAGCCCTTTCTAACAATAGCTGGCCAACTATACTGGTTCCCAGCTTAAAACATGCCCTGACATATGCACCCCACATGGACAGTCTTAAAACAACAATAAAGTGTTTTTCTTATCTGTTTGGAGCAGATGTCCCTGCTTCAGCACTGTCTCTCCTCCTTTCCTTCCTAGGGAACTCGGCCCCCATGTGAGCTCAGAGAACCCCCTCTGTAGGTCCACTGTCAAGGGCTGTTCCAGCCTTCCTTATTTAGCTAGGGAGCACGTCTCTGTCCCTTCTCTGGGACAGCAATCTCTCACTCTGTATCTCTCAGCTTGTGTCTCTCACACACGGCAGCACTCTGTAGTCACTTCCTGACTATTAAATACTCCATGAGCAATCAAGAGTTCAGCCTTCCTAATTAGGCATCAGCTGAACTAGCTAATTCTAAGGAGGATTAACTCTCTGAGAGCTGAAAAGGTCCCTTACTGCACTGTTCCAGCACCGTGGACAGGACAGTGATGGTATCATAATATATACATACAGCTGAATCGCGTTATAACCGGGATCGCGTAAAAATTTCGGTACGCGAGGATTTACCTGCATCTAGATCTTTCTCCACTTTGCTGTCAGCTCTCTCCTCACTTCATAGGGCTGTGTCCACATGCTCTCCTCCCTGCAGCTGTCAGCTCTCGTGTGCGGCGTCGCAGAGGAGGGTCACATGACACAACACACAACACACATTTTTTAAACATTCAATGCTTTATTACTAACGGACACATACACACACCTACACCATGTGGGAATTGAACATTAATACATTTTATATAATTCACATGCAGGGATCGAACTCAGGACCTTCCATATACTGATACCAATGCTTTACTTCTACACCACAGGCTTGGTGTGACAAGACAGACCCTATAAATACCCTCACGAGTGCAGAGTCTCCTCCGTTCCTCTTTCTAAAGGGATACACCTGTGCTGTCTCCCTCAGCCAACCACAGCCAGGCATACTCCTGAGTATGCTCACAGCTCATTTGACTGTTCTGCCTTATATGCTCAGCCTGCCCTCTGGCACATTGGTTGAGTATAACCTTGTTTATGTGCGCTGTGTTCACTGCAGTCTTGCCCCCTGTCTGAGTCTTGCCTGTCTTGTCCAGTGTTGCCTGCCGTGCTTGTTTTTGGATTCTGCACTTCTCCGCTCCTGACCCGGCTTACCAGTGATGATTTGTACTTCTTTGCTCCTGACCCCGGCTTACCCAAGACGATCCGCACCTCCCCAATCCTGACCTTGGCTACAGTACCTGCAACGATCTGTACCTCTCCAATCCAGACCTCGACAAGTATCACTGACCATCCTGACCTCTCCTACCCTGACCCGGCTACCTCGACCTACCTACACTCCAGTCGCGCCCACGCGGCTGTGGGTTGGCATTTATCAAATCCCCACCTCGCGTTCATGCCTTAGTTGTGGTGAGCACATAGTTACATAGTCATAGGGTAGTCAGAGTTAGGAGGAGGGACTCCAATCTGAATCAGAAACATGTTTTAGTTTACTTCTGACTCAGATTTGGACCCCTAGATCTGAGCTTCCTTTACAGATTAGATGGAACCATGAGAGAGCCAGACAGTTCGGGTGTGTGATTTTTGGGCATCCTGAACCACCCATCTATAATAAATACCAGTATTAGTTTTCATTACACTGATTTTTGTTGTTATTCAATAGAACTACATTCTTTTCTATCATTTATGAACTCACAATTACATATTCAGCTGCTTGATAAAGCTTACATATCAACTCAATGTTGCGTCATTAACGAAAATCAGATTTGGAAATATTTGTAAACTTACATATATTCATATAGGTATAATATTTATTTAGCGTTTGTTTTGCATATGCTGCGTGATACACATTTGTATAACACTCTGTAGTAAGCAAGGGAGAAGGAAGTTATAATAAATTAATCCATTGGTTTTTCCATTGGATTAATAGTACATTTTCAGACAAATCCTCATTGGGAGCTGCACATTTACTACTGACTAGAACTCTGGTCAGTCTTTTGATGTCATTCAAAAAGTGCAATTCTCCACATTTGCAATAAATTAGTTGAACTGAAGAGGTTGAGTCTATAACTAACAACACCCAATACAATAGCTGTAACTCCTGATTTTAATTAAAGCTTGATACTGGCCACTTGGAGCTCCATCAACACTTCAATAAAAATAATTTGACTTAAGGTGTTGGAAACTGGAGCAGAAGTAAGACACAGTTCATTACATCAGCAGGCAGAAAACAGCCAATGATGCGACTGGAAACTGTTTTAATTGTTTTTATTGGCACAGGAATAAAGGCAATACAAAATATGTATGTCTTTGTTATATAGTAAATTAACAAAGCACAGAAGAGCAGCTGCCTATTTCCAGTAAACAAGAGCAACACGGTATGATTTTAGAAATTATTCAAAATGTTTGTGGTATTGAATTGGATCGTTAAGACTTGAAAGGAGCAATTTATCAAGTACCATATTAACAACATCCAGCATGTCATCACTTTATTATTTCATCCTTCAGCATCTGTGTCCAATGTAGGAATTGTTTTATCAAGTTCATTTAATTTGTCATGTGTTTCTTATTCATACTGTACAAAGTCAAAGTCATCTGACAACTGGACAAACTAAGATAAATACATAACATTAACACATGATCATAAAGTAGCTCCTACTCAGTTCTGTACTGTACAGTATAAACCATCTCCAGATTGATTCTTGACACAGGCAAGGCAAATAGTCCCAACTACAAATGTATTATGATAATTTTAAGATAATATTGTTCTATAGCCACATATAAAGTACTAATTAAGACTATGAAAAGTCCCTACAAAACATAAAAAAAGAGCCATAATTTAACATGTAATATTGTATCACCATATATTTTTCATTGGGATAAATAAACAACATAACATTTTACTTGGTAAATATGGTGGTTTGTTATGGCCCTTTGAAGTGAGCAAGTTATCTTCTGGAATGGAAGGTATCGTATCGAGAAGCACTTCTTAGCAAATATAGTTCACTGTCCTTGTACTGTATGTAACGGGTGGACCCCCCTTGTCAGACCCCCCCATTCTCACATTGGCCCGTGTGGTCTAACCGGTCCCCATTACATGATCGTGTATGGTGGTGCACCTGCAAGTAACAGGACTCCGAGTCTCCCGCTTGATGTTATTAGGTAGCTGAGGTAGTGGGTGCGAGTCCAACTTGCCTCCACCTCACCAGGATCTATGCTTCCGCAGGGAGATGCTCCTGGTGAGGAACTCCTTCTGGGTGGTGACTGCCACTGTAGAGTAATCTCACACTCACACAGTGGGGTTTTCATTAACAAGGCCATCTTTATTGTAGATTGGGATGTAGCAGACTGCCCCATGCAGCTGCCGGCTCTAGCCGCACATCTCTTCGTGCTGTCCCTTTGCCAGGTACGCCCTCCCGTATTGAAGTGGAATTCCCTCTTATCCTAGGGAGATCACCCCTGTGCCAGGTCCCTGGACACAGAGTGGCTTAGACAGACTTGATTGATCAACCTGGACCGCTAGTTACGGCACTAGGGTCACAAAAGTGTTCCTACAATCCCTTATGCAGGAGCATACACTCTACCATCTACTTCACACACACACTAACTGACAGTGTTGTGCCTTATATACTTCAGGAGGCAGATGCATCTCTGATGTCACTATCCAGGGACTCAGAGCATACAGCCACTCCCCTCCATACATAGGGCACCTCACCAGGGTGTGAGGGAAAACCTCCATAACTACTGCTGGCATACCTGTACTTATCAGGACTTACTGCCAACAGAGAGGAAAGTAGTATACCATTATTATGCATGGCTATATACTCCCCCTGGTGAATCCCCACCGTCCCGGCTGGGACCTAAATTTGGTGTACCTTGCGCCAGGAAACACTGCAAAAGAACACACAAATAACACGTCAAACATTATCACATTTTCATAATAATGTAAGAACATTTCACTCACTGACCAGCAGGGAGCGCTAAAGAAAAGGCAGACCACTCTATTTCGGAACCTAATAATAGTGTCTAGGATCTGGTTTCCTCACCTCCCGTCCCGCTGCATCGATGACTGTCACACTATACTCCCGGGGCAGGCCTCGCTCATTACAGTACACCACTTTGTGCATGTAAATACTGCGCCCGATCTTCCAAACCCTCATCAGTTGGGAAACCCTCTGCTCAGCCTGCATTCCCTTAATGGCCCCTCCCTTGTTGACAATGTAGTACTCTATGTCAGTACGGAGCCACCTCTCTCGATTATCCTCTATCTCTCTCATCAGAGGTTCGGGGACATAAGGGTACTCAAGCCCATGAGACCTCTTATACTTCGCTGCAATAGCTCGCTCAGCTCGACAGGTCCGGGTCAATTTAGCTTGCCCAGCCCTCCCTGGCAACACCCATGACAGGGGCTCATCTGATTCCACGGGATCCTCTAATCCTTCAGAACATTTGGGCCTAATAAACCCCCCTTTAATTCTATTCCACCTCACTTTGAACTCTTGGAGGTACGCCTCATCACTGAACTCCCCAGGAGCCCACCAATGGTCAACTATCCCATCCCTTTCTAAAATGAAACGGGTGCGATCTATCCATGCGACATACCCCTCATATAGGGGCGCCCACCATCTAGTTTCCCGTATCTCCTCTGAGTTGGCTCTTCCTCTTCAGGCCCACCCGAAGATACCCCCGAAGTACCCTCAGAAGGCGTAACTTTTCCCCGGTGCTGTGATTTGTTCCCACCCGTAATGCTTACCACACTAGGACAATCACTAGGTACCGACCCCTGTCGGGAAATCCTCCCTCCACCCTCCGATCCATCATCCGAAGTTCCCCAGTCCAGGCTTTCAGTCCGATCCTCGGCAGGACCTCGGGAATCCCCTGACATCCCTAGGCTAGAAGTGGACCCGAATGAAAAAGTGACGGGGAGAGGAGCTTTAACTAGGGCCTTGGGGCTAACTTTGGGAGTGGACGGGGTTGGGGGACGGGGCCGGACTGTAGGTATTGGCAGGGTTACGACCTGCTCCCCGGCAATACCTGACTCGATTCCGCCACAAAGTCCTTTCTTTTCTCCTGCAGCTGGGCTTCTTGCTCTCTGACTCGAACGCCCGCTCCTTCTGGTAGTAGGAGATCGACTTCCGCTGCTCGACCGCAGAGTCGCGATCATCTCCCACTCGATGCCGCTCTGGTCGTCTGGAATCTCCTCCGTGCACGCACATGCTTCGACGCCATCTTAGGTTGGGTCCCCAATCGAGACCTCTTCCTCCACGAGGACATCCGGCAACGCCCGTCTGCTACGCGATCCAGTCTGGCCATGGACCTGCTCTTCTTTCACCTCCACCCCCTGGGTCTGCGACGAGCACTGTGCTAGCCTACTACTTTGCAGTGTCGGGGTGGATCGACCTCCTTCCGACCCGCTAGTCACCACGGCAGTGGGACTCCGGCGATAGGGTTGTCGCGGTACTGGAGACACTCGACTCCGTGTCTCCACACCACGAGGGATAGCATCTCGCCAAGGTGTACCACTTGTAGGGTGCCCTGACAATAAGTCCTGCGCATCAGACAATCTTGCACACTCCTCGTCCGAGGACTCCAACTTACAGTTCGGGCGGGGCATCCCAGTAGGAGACCGGCGATGGGCTCCTCTTCGGTCACCTCTCCGATGGCTGGTTTTCTCCGTCTTGAGAACCAGACCCGATTCCTGCTCCGCGGGACCTGCACTCTCACTCCATAGTGCACCCGGAAGCTCCGCGGCCGACATCGGGACATTTTCTTTCACTCCCACGGCTTGTACTGGCACAAAAGTTGTCATGGGCCACATATACTGCAGTCCACAGTGAGAGCATCGAGCCTCGCTGCCCACGGCTCTGCTCGGCAGTCTGCACTGCAGGCAGGGACACGCCACAGTCTTCACACCCTCTACACGGATGATCAGGAAGCCTCCTGGAGCCGAGTAGGGATGTGTAGAGATCAAGGGACTCTGTTCCATTTTCTCAGAAATTTCAGCCATATTCACCAGCGGAGGCACTCGTTTCAGAGGTCTGTACTGGTCAATGGCTCTTCGCAACTAGAGGGCAGGGGCTGGTTTGGCAACCCCACCTCCTACTTTCTCCATCGGCATCCGGTGGAACTGCAAACCACTCCCCCTGGTTGAAACTAGGGGGATGTCTCGTAGACTTGTAGGCTGACCCAGCACAGGTGCAGAGTGAGTCATAGTCCATGAGGGCGCGGCTCCAGCTTTCGCGCCAATCTCCCCAACAGGGTGGGGTTTCCTCGTTGGCGCCAATCCTGGCCAACAATTAGCAAGCTGCAAAGATGCAAGACTTTCTGCAGCTGGCCCACGCAGTGTCCCGAGAACACTGGAACCGCCATCTTGGTTTTGGTTCGTATTGTCTTTCTTCATATTTGAGGTAGCGTCTGGCTGTTTGTATATTGGTGTATAACAAAGTCCATTTTGTTCCTCCCATCTAGCAACACTGTCGTCCTCACTAGTCTCGAGGGTACTTTCCCGAGAACATAGACAGGACAAACACGGCGCAGCCACGGCTTTCACGCCATTCCACAACAAGCTCACAAAAGTCTCTTCTATAGCTTGTTCTTCTTCCACGCACAGGTCATATGCGTGTTCTTCCTCTGTCCGCCATCCTGGACCTTCTGCTCTTTGCAGATCCTCCATTCTGACGGTTCTCTCTCGATCACTGTATACTGGATTATTGTACATGGAGCTCCTCTCTGCAGGGCAGCTACCACATCAGTACAATAAACATGCCTTGTGCACCACCTTGTGTACCTAACGTAGATCTGACTCGTGTTTGCACTACCTCAGGCTAGGATCACTCTTTCTGTGTCTAATGTAACGCTTTCCTCCAGTCTGTGCTCCTTGGTCAAGTGATCTGGAATGGAGACTAGAGTACTCTGGCTCTTCCATGCAGTACTTTGGGCGTCTACCTACTGTTGGCTAGCCTAGTGCGGACCCTTCCAGAATTCCTGCCCTAAGTTACCAGTTTACCCCTTCAGGCGTCCCCCGCTAGCGCTACCTCAAGGTGACTAGAACAGCAATAGCCTCCCGCTCCAGATCTACTAACCCCTAGCAGGATCCCAAGGCATCTTTGCGGCCTGCAGCTCCAGCAGCTCCCCGACTACCCCTGGTTCCGTCCCACGCAGCACAAAGTGGCAGAAAACACTCTCCCTGTTTCCTATTGTGTGCCTAGCAAAAGCCTGTCCTGTTAACAGGTCTCTCAGCAGCGCCTCCAAATGTAACGGATGGACCCCCCTTGTCAGACCCCCCCAATCTCACATTGGCCCGTGTGGTCTAACCGGTCCCCATTACATGATCGTGTATGGTGGTGCACCTGCAAGTAACAGGACTCCTGAGTCTCCCGCTTGATGGTATTAGGGGATTTCATCAGGTCATGTAGCTGAGGTAGTGGGTGCGAGTCCAACTTACATCATGTGCAGCGCCTCCACCTCACCAGGATCTATGCTTCCGCAGGGAGATGCTCCTGGTGAGGAACTCCTTCTGGGTGGTGACTGCCACTGTAGAGTAATCTCACACTGACACAGTGGGGTTTTCATTAACAAGGCCATCTTTATTGTAGATTGGGATGTATCAGACTGCCCCATGCAGCTGCCGGCTCTAGCCGCACATCTCTTCGTGCTGTCCCTTTGCCAGGTACGCCCTCCCGTATTGAAGTGGGATTCCCTCTTCTCCTAGGGAGATCACCCCTGTGCCAGGTCCCTGGACACAGAGTTGCTTAGACAGACTTGATTGATCAACCTGGACCGCTAGTTACGGCACTAGGGTCACAAAAGTGTTCCTACAATCCCTTATGCAGGAGCATACACTCTACCATCTACTTCACACACACACACTAACTGACAGTGTTGTGCCTTATATACTTCAGGAGGCAGACGCATCTCTGATGTCACTATCCAGGGACTCAGAGCATACAGCCACTCCCCTCCATACATAGGGCGCCTCACCAGGGTGTGAGGGAAAACCTCCATAACTACTGCTGGCATACCTGTACTTATCAGGACTTACTGCCAACAGAGAGGAAAGTAGTATACCATTTTTATGCATGGCTATATTTAGACTATAGAGTCTTTGTATACGTATATTACTTATTTGTGTAATTTTTTACCTAATGTTATGTGTCAATGAACAGTATCCCCCCCCAAAAAAAATAATCCAAGTTTGTGAAGGAGCAACTCTCAATTAGTTAGATTGCTTGTTTCATAACCTAATTATATTTTATATGTAGCCAGTTATGCTATACCTTTTCCAAATACTTTCTTTATTATTCATGCAAACTAAATATTGTCTGTCCTAGTCTCTGTATAAAACAAGATAATTAGGCCTAAGATCATTAGTACAGTATCTAATAATGTGTTTCTCACTCAATATTGTGAGACACTGCTCATTAAAGCAAATCTATGTATTCACTACACCCAATTCCTGATAAATACCTAGGTATTGAAAACAGAAGTATGTGCTGCACAAATTCATTTAAGATTTATTGTACATTACTGTACATGAACCAGGGTGATATCCTGGAAATAAACCTCCAGTAGTGGTACTATAAACTTCAGGGGACTCCTCGTTCTTTAATATTACTGTTTCAATTTGACAGTGATTGAAAAACTAGAGCATGGCACGTGCCCTTGTGTTTTGTTTTTATTATTTAAATAAACTTTTGGCTCAAACATTTTTTGAGCTTTGAGTTTTGATTTGGTTTTGCGAAAACTCAATTTGTTGTGTTTTGTTGTTGATTTTGGTTTGGATTTTTACAAAACAATGAACATTTTTTAAATATGCATCAAACGGCTAAGATATCATCAAGCACAAAGGAATGTTTAAAATAAGTATATTATTTAAGTTTTCTATTTTAAAATTATTTTATAATTGAAAAACGCAAAATAATTTATGGTATGGTATATTGAGAAACACAAGTATACAACTTTACTGGTGATAGTACACAACGAGGAGGGCCTTTCCTTTTTACTATGTACTCTAAAAGTGAATTCTGAAACATAGCACAAATTCCCCAGTGCCACCTTCCTCCAGGAAGTATCTTCCACCTCCTCTCCTAGCAGCCCAGAAACATGGAGTCCCATTACATGATGTCTACACATGCTTTATGAATAATGAAGTAAAGTCAATCCAATGCACCCTTCTCTTAAACAACTATGTAGGTCACAACGGATGATAGGAAGACTAAACATAGTGGAGACTGATGATATATAGATTGAAAGATAAGATATAAAAACTGAAAATATGAAGATTGACGATAAAAAAAAGACTATTAGTGAACAAACTGCTAATGTGCGTACTGTAGCTTTCAAACACATACCCCCACCACCACAGCACTCTCCCACAAACGATGACAATATAACAATTTATGAAGAAAAAGACCGCTGTGGATAGTTTACTTCAATTATGGAATCGGTGGGTTATGGTTATGTTGTAGTTCATGTGGAGTAGCCTCCTATGGCGCTGAGGATGATGAATGGAATAGAGTCTTGTGCAGTGATTTCTTCTTGTATGAAATGCCTCAGAGAAGGGAACAAGAAATAAACTTGTTTTGCTGCCGACAGAGTATTTTCCAACCGTCTCCTCCCGCTGACGTCACCGCTGACGAAGAAACCCAGCATTTGGAGTTTCGAAATGCGTAGGAAGGTTTTTTGGCCATCCAGGGACACCGTAGCTGTGCACATCAGACGGTGACGTCAGCGGGAGGAGACGGTTGGAAAATACTCTGTTGGCAGCAAGACCACGAGGACCGCAGGAGATCTCCCCGCACCAACGGACGTTCTGTACCCCACGGCGAGCGGCTATCCCTGGCAAAGACCCTGAACCACTGCACATGTCCTACTCATGGACGGTGAGTAGGATTTCAGTTTTACCACACGGCGGAGCAATGTAGCTTCCTTAAGCACAAGCGCTTGGGAGCTTACTTCTTATTTAGCAGGAGAACTATCTTCTTGTGTAGCAGAAGAATAGACCACTGTTTATTAATCAATACATGTTTTATATCAATTGAGGTTACAATTGTTTTAACCAATAAATGCTCTTTGTATCTTGTCCACCACGGCAATTGTTGTCTCAAAGGTAATACACTATTGTGGTGTTTTTGTTTATTTCTTGTTCCCTTCTCTGAGGCATTTCATACAAGAAGAAATCACTGCACAAGACTCTATTCCATTCTTCATCCTCAGCGCCATAGGAGGCTACTCCACACGAATCTTCTCATCTGGTTGGAAGATACCGGATCAACCTCTCAGGCAGCTCAAGGACTACCTCCATCATAAACTGTATCACAGGTTTTGTTTCACTGTTTATATCACTGTATAATTTTGTTTATATCACCGTATAATTTTGTTTACACTAGCGCTAAATCTGCACTTATTATTTTACCACTATGTTGTAGTTCAGTTATACTGTAAATGTTTGGTGAACAGTTATTTAGTTTGTATTTATATTGTACATTTGTTAACACACAATAAATTATTTTAATACTTAGAGCAATAGTTCTCAACCTTTTTTGGTCAGGGGCACCCCTGAAGGATTTAGTACATTTAAAATAACACAACTTTTCACAAGTTCATACCCCTCCCCCACGCTGCCACCCTCTTCTTACATATTCACACTCTCATATCATACTCACACTCACATATCATACTCACCCTTTTAATCAAGATACAGTACATTCCACATTTATCCCCAGTCCTCACACAGCCCACTCACCCGCTTTGATTGATAATAAACACCACATTCCGTGTTTTTGGGTAACTACTACAGTACTAATACACAGTAAACCCTTAATGCCCTTCTATCTTCCCCCAAAAAGTGTAATACAAAATAAAGGAACGTTAAAAAAATATACAATATTTTCAATATTATAATATACACCCCCCACACAATTCACCCACACGAATACACCCAAAAAGAACACGACAAAACACATCCTCCGCCTCATCCCCTCCAACACTGTCACCTCTCCTTCCCCGTGACAACAACACTCTCCCAGTATACAAACGACGACAAACACTATTACTGCAACATATGCTAATGGGGGTTGTTATCCCAGTGGTGTGTGGTGATGATGGGGGGTTTTCACTCTCCTCAACAACATCCTCTCCCCACCACCCACAACACAACCCCCCATCAACAACACCCTCACTCAGAACCCACCACCCACCCACAGTGGGTTGCTCTCTCAGCAGTGTTTGGTGCTGATGGGGGATATAAATTTACTGCAAGGTAGTCAAGGTTTGGTATAGTAAATGGGGCCTATTCTAGTAGGTTTTATAACTTTACTACTATCTCGAACGATGTGGCATGTTCCCGCCGAATGGTTTGACATTTATATTATCACGGTATTCAGAAAGAATCTGAAACCATCTCAAACTATGAGGCAGGAAAATGCCAATACCGCTCGGCGTAGCAGTAAAGTGATCTCAGATTTTTTTCTAAGTTCTCCCCCTGCGAACTCGCAATCTCAACTGCACCGAGAGACCCGCTTCTCCCTGCACAGCTCTCACAGGCGATCGCAGTGTTTTTATTTAAATTTGAATACTAGTGTGCAGGAGCAGGGGGTCTCCGGAGCTGAATCACATTAATTTCAGGTCCAGGGATCCCTGCTTCCCGAGTTACGGGCCCCAGTATATACCACGTGGTACACTCACAATCCCTTAAAGATGATGTCACATTCTTTTAAAAAATGGAGCATGTCACATGGTACTTCAACCAATCGGATCATGGACAATCTGATTGATTGCAGTACCATGTGATGGCAGCCATTTTGTTTTAAGGCTGTGACATTCCTCCCTTGAAGATGATGTCACATCCTAAAAAAATAAATAAAAATCCTGTCAGATGGGACTGCTTCCAATCGGATTGGAGCTGTACCACCTGATACTAAAATGTGACATCACATGCCGTATATAAGGCCTGTCCTGTCTTATTTTAGATTAAGAAGACAACATCTCACTGTGGATTACTATGGATTACAAGTAAAGAAGATTGAAGAAAGAAGAACAGAATTTACCTGAAGCTGAGAATCATTGCGTTGCGCATCGAGATACATCAGGAATCGGAGTGTAGAGGTAAGAAAAACATAAAATTTCTATAATTTTGTTTTTTTTTAGGTATTTTGATTGTATTTTTTCATTTTTATTTTTTTGCATGCCCATTGACTGCCAATGTATATATCTATGCCCCTTTAGGGCAATAGATAAATACAGTGACAGTAACAAGCAATGCATTTTTTGGCAAATGCTTGTTTTTATTGCATTGATATGTACAGATGTAGCGGCCGTTATCCGATCATTTATCGAATTGGTTTCCGAGATTTCCCCGAAATCCTTTCAACATTTGCATGGCAGACTAATGGCCCATCGGATTAATACAGCGGGGGTCCCTGCTGTGTTAATCCTACAGGGTCTACCGGTCTGTAAGAGACGCGCTGTAAGTGATAGGCTGAATCATTCACTCTAACTGCGCGCCTCTAACAGGCGATCTCAGGGGTTTTATTTCATTTTAAACACTACAGTATTGTAGCAGGGGGTCTCCGAGGTTGAACTGCATTGATTTCAGGTCCGGGGACACCCTACTTCCCGAGTTACAGGCCCCGTTATGGGGTTCCGGTATCCCGCCATGTAACCATGGGATTTTCACATTGAAGGAGATACCGGCACCCCATAATGGGGCCTGTATCTCGGGAAGTAGGGAGTCTCCGAGGCTGAAATCAACTTTTTTCAGCTCAGAAGACCCCCTGTTCCCGCCCTATAGTTTCAACCCCCCCCCCCCCCCCCACAACTCCCACAAAAAGAAAATCATTACCTTAATACAGGGGTGAGCAAACTTTTTATGCCGAGCCCCCCTTTTTATCCATGAAATTTCTTGGGGCCCCCCTGCCTGATGTAATCAAAATCACATGAAAAAAAACATTTATTAAACGGTATACAATGTAAATACAAATATGTCTAAGTCCGCGCATATAGTGCCCGCGACGGCGACGTCACCGCTAGCGAAAGTTGTATTTCGCTTTGTGGCGGCGCGGGCGAACAGGCCATTGATTGGTTCAGGGGCTATCACAAGAGGCGACAGCCCCTGAAAAATCAAATTTTGCTGGCTTCAAAAAAATTGCGTCGCCACGTCACGCTTAATATAAACACACGCGGCGGCGGCGACAATGCATTTGTTTTCGGGTGACGTCGCGTCGCCGGCACTATAAGCGCAGCCTAAATACTTACATACTTGAACAGCTCGCTCTTGCAAAATTAGGCTGCGTCCACGCTGCCGCTGAGAGCAGTGACATCACCAACTCTCCAAGCATGAGCACAGGGTGTCCGGCATAATTTTGCAAGCATGAGCGGGGAAGTGGTTTTTTTTTTTTTATTATTTCTGTACATTCATAGTATGATTGATATAGTGGCAGCCTAATCTTTTCACTTGTAGAGGATTGCAGCGAAGCAGGCTGCCAGCGGAGGAGAGCAGGAACACAGTGCTATTGTAGGGCAGACACCGTAAGGAGGGGCGTTTGACATCACAGCGCTGGGGCATGCTCCTCCCCCGTACCTCCGTATCACGTTGCCGCCACCTGCACTATTCTGTTTGGCGTGCGCAAATCTTTTTTGCCTGCGCACCCAGGTTTTGCCGCAAGCCCCCCGCCTAAATAATCTTGCTGTAGATGGCAGTGCTTGGTCACAATGGGTGGTAGGAGTGACTGAGTGTGGGACATTAGCCATGAGGGCAGGCTATTGGGATGCTTGATTTGTGGGGTAAATTTTAAGGAAGGTCAGTGTTAACCTTTTCATTTAATACCATTTACAGGGGAAAAGGTGGCAGGGAGGCATGAGTGAGATCAGGTGTGTATGTCTGGCTTCAGGTTTAGGGAAGATCCCCAGCAGCAGGAAGGAGTAGATAGAGGGTGTGAATAGAGGATTTGTGTGGGTGTTTTTTATTGAGGAGTAAAGAAGTTGTTGGGAGAGAGGTGTATAAATAATAGTGCAGTGGGGAGTGGGGATGCTGTAGAGAACAGAAATGCTCACAAAGGAGTGAGGAAACAGTAAACAGAAAAAGAAATAGGGAGGGCATAGTGAGATGCAGGAGGCGAGAGTTCCAAGGTACTGGAGGATAAAAGTGTACAAATAATCACAGATGTTAAAAGTTAATGTCTCACAGTGGCAACGTTGTAATGCAGAGTCCAGATCTTCCTCCAATTTCAACTCCAAAATTAACTCTTGTAGACACTTTTGATGTACACTTATGATGTGACGCTTTTGATGTTACACAGCCTTCCAGCAAATAAAAATATGACTAGTAAGCACATTCAGATGTTTCAGACAGGTCGGCAACTCTGCTTTTCACCATTATCTCCTAGCATACAATGATTCCGTTGAAGCTAAGGATCCTGTGAAATCAGATGCAAATGAGCACACAGTGTCACCTTTTGCTTCAAATCCATTTTACCATGGAGACTTATAAACATAATGCTGCCATATTACACAGCTTTTCAGCACTGCCTGGGTCAAAGACGTCTCACTCAGCAGTTTTTACCTTTTGGAACTCATTATAATGGCTTTGCAATTTGCAATGTACATCTTATTATAATCAGTGCATCATGTGACTCCTCCCTAACTCCTCCTATTGTCACACCCCAAATGGCAAGGTGACACAAACGGCGCAAACGTGATGCAATCTAGCCTCATGGTTTTAAACAACGTATGTTTCATTTTTTTTTTATTTATGGGGGTTTTAAATGAGAAAAATAACTTTTGAAAAATATTAATAAAGTTGTACATTTTTATAAGCAATAAGGTATTTTTTCACGCTTAAGAGGATTAATATAGTATTTTTTTTTCGAAGTGCAGTTTCCAATATATTTTTACTAATATTCTGCTCTTTTTGTTGATTTATTGTGAATATGGTATTATTTTCTAACATTGCAATGCAGATAATTAGAGGATTCATTTTTTGGGAGCTATGCAGCATAACTTTAGTTAGATATGATTGATTGGAGCTATCACGCGTGCTTCTATTCTGGGCACGGATATTCCTGATTTAGGAAAATAGATTTCAAATGTAACATATGTTCTATATTAAACAATTCCAGTTCAAACTTACAGGTAGATTTGAATCTTTGCGCAGTTCACATAATGTGTCATCTGTTAGTATGTGTGGAATGGTTGATTCTGGATATTGATTTGTGTGTATTATTGTCGAGTGAACTCTAAGGGCCAGATACACTAAACTATATTAAATTAAGACATAATAAACTTGCGTTAGCTTCATATAATCTGGAGGCAGGAGGATAGGGGGAGAAGGAAAGGAGAGAAGTAGACAGGGAGAGAGGAGAAGCACCTCCTATAGTAATCTGTCTTATACTACATGAGTGTGTGCTGTGTGCCCCAATCCTTTCACACACTATAATATATATATATTGTAATCTTAGAACACTGAAAGAGAGACGGTTGCATGAATTCAAATCTATGCAACTGTTCGGGACAATTAGCGGTGGCCTAAACCAAGACTGCAGTTTCATGAGTCACTACCCTGACACAAGAGAACTCTCTTCCCATGAGTGCTAAAGGCAATGTCTATACATACTGTGCTATATGAATGCACACATAGCTGTCTCTTACACATACATACAGTATATGCAATGTAATTCAATCCCTATATACCAATAGGGACCACATAGTATCTACACACATTATTAGTAATGCAATACCCTCTTACATTTCTGCACCTATCCACACCATTGGTATACACTCCCTCACACACACCCTTTTGTAAATTGCTGTGGGCACTTTATAAATGTATATTAACACACATACATACACACACACACACACACACTCTTACATCACTAACATACAGGGACCATTTAACACCTTTAGTCATAAATTGCATATAGCACAGGGGGAGGGATAGGCTTCAGTCACAGATACATTCCAGGATGCACTGTTTTTAAGTAAAAACCTTTCTTGCTTTATCCATTGTAACACCGCCGGAACAAGAGATCAGTATATCTCGAAAGCTTGCACAAATAAAAGGATTTCGTTAGCCACATTACGATATTGTCTATTCATTTTTTAATTTATATATATATATAAATATATACCCTGGCTTTGCTCAAAGCTGTGACCATGCAGCAAGCTTAAGCCATAGGGGAACCATGTTGAATGGTTTTGAAGCAAAAGGTGGCACTGTGTGCTCATTTGCATGTCATTCCCAGAATCCCTTGCTGCAGTGCAAGTGCTGTGTGCTGGGTGATAATGGTGAAAGGTGGGGTTGCAGACCTGTCTAAGACATGCAAATGAGCATACAGTAATATTTCCATTTGCTATATGCTTTGCTGTGGAGGGTTTTTGTCCCTTTTTTTACCCACCATAACTTAACTATATATATATATATATATTATATATATATACACACACATACATACAGTATATCTCACTTGGAAGTAAACTGAAATAGGTCCCTCGCTCTGTCCACAAATTACAGGGTCTGGACAGAGCTAACACCACCTTTAAGTATGACCTACTTAACATTAGGTTTAATCTCTGTGCTAACCTGAACAGCCTTTAAAGCATATTGTACAGTACGTGTTGTTAGAGGAATCACAGTGTTTGCAAATCATTAGCAACAACCAGAAAGAAAATAACCATACATTATTTAAGGTGTAGCACTGGGTTAGCGATATGTTATTTGCTTTAGTGCATAGATGTTAGTATTTACCTAATGCTAATTTAGGTTAGTGTTATGTTAAAAAGCCTAATGGAGCTTAGTTCGTCTGGCCCTATCTTCTATGTTTTCTGCTCTTAGCGCCTTTCTTATAGGGCCAAACCTGAGCCTTGTTTCCCCTAAGATTATTGTGTATACGGAGATTTCAAATTATTATCTGGGGATTAGTACCCTTTCCTTTTTATATATCTTTGCAAATATTTGACCTGTTAACATAAAGCTGCCATCACATATTATAGCTACTTTTATAGCAAAATATTTTCCACAATTTTGTAAGACTTCTATAATAGATATCTGTAGATATTGGTATATAAAGAATTAAAGGAGCTCTACATTTCATTTGATCCTTTGTTTAACCAGTAGGGCAAATTTGGCTATATTCAATAGATATCAATATCCCAATATATTTCCCTTATGCTTACAGAATACTGCATGTTGAAATTCTTCACAAACAAATAGTTCCCGTTGTTTTTCTTTTGAGTATTACTCATTTCTAACATATTTCGTTTGACACAAGATTTAGAAAACTGAAAACTTGGACAGTCACACGACCACAAAATATATAAAAACAAAAGCAGTGTAGTATGTTATTCATAGAGTCTCCAAGGGAAATGTATCTTGGACAAAGAGAAACATTAAAAATGAGCCAGACTTGTGCACACTTAAAATGATCTGTAGCTTTCAGTGGGAGTAAACTTTGTACAGCTATAGACACATTATTTGTGCTGATGAATCAAGTACTGGCTTTTATTAAAGTAGATATGAATTGTCAACAATATCTTTAAATATTGTATAAGTATGACTGCTGGAAGCATATGCAAAGCAGTAGACGTTTTTGCTATCATTTATGTACAGTAATAATGTCAAAATCAATGTCAAAATCGAATATTTGATTCAAATATTATATCTACTGTAGGAGTGGAATAAAACATACCTCACAGAAAAACACTCGAATCTACTCTCCTAGTCTAACAACAAAGCTTTGTAAGATAATCTAGTGGGAAAGGAAAATGGAAAAGGGATAGCACTAAATCTCATGCATGAGAGCACAAATACTATGAATTGAAAGGATTTAATGAAAATGTAAAATGTCTAAAAATGTAATTAATAATCTGGAGGTAGGAATACCCCAAAGACAAAAAAACCTAATGTGTCCCACATTATCCAAATAGTTTTACGAAGCCTGTTCTATTCTCTCAAACATCTAATTGTTTTTAACTACTATACTTAAACAGAGAACATTTTAAATGAGAAAAAGAATTTAAATGATCCCTAACTCGATCCCAATTTACAGTAGCTTTAGCTTAGAAATGACATCAAATTTAGCCATATATATATATATATATGTATATGTAGCGCTGTTTCCCCCACCCCCTGGAGATATAGCGTCTATGGCGTATGTGGTGCGTTACCTGCGGCTCACAGGAGGTCTGAACCTCCGCTGATGGGAGCCTGGGGCGTACCTTATCCGGTTGATGACAGCACCTCTACCTGCGTGGGATCCTAACAATGTGGGATAACCCTGTGCAGGACAATATAATACACACCAGTATAATATAACAGGTTTTACTGTACAGGATATACTACTAACGACACTACAGAACATACAAGCCTCACAGGGCCATAACCCCACACCGTGTCTTCTCAATACTGTGTCCACCCCTGTAGGGTTTGCCCCCACTGTACTGAGGTGTCCCTGGGCACCCAAACCACCCTTGTGTCAACAGAGTCAACCACCCACCCAAGTGTGTGAGACAACGCTGCCCACTAGAATAGGTGTATAGTTGGTGATCGTGGTGAGGTAAGTTACCTGCCGGGTGCTCTAGCACCCGGGCGCGCCGACAAAAAGGAAGACAGGATCTGCTGATCCAGCGATGGCGTCGTCCACGATGAGTCCACCTCCGCGTTGGTGGTATCCGGTTGGAGTGTCCCATCATGAAGATAGTCTCTGTGCCTTTTAGTGATGGTCTGGTGCCAGACAGGCTACAAATGCTGGGTAGCTTCTTCTGTGTCTCTTACACTAAGGATGTGAAGCGAGGCAGTGTCCCTATCTAAGGAGCCTGTCCCTATAACAGCCACAAACTGAGATGAGTCTGGGCCTTGATGGGGCCTAATAGGGGTATCTGGCTTAGTTCAGGTGCTACAGACACCTGCACATACAACCTACCCCTTCCTTGTCCCAGCTCCGACTGACTCGCGGTCGCACTGCGCGAAATTGAACAATATCTGGTGCAGGAGAAAACTGCAGTCCTATTGGCTGCCGTAATTATGGAGTCCCTGCACAATAAATTCTAATTATAATCTAAATGGGATAGTGGAAAATTTACAAAATATAATATGAGCTTTCACAACATAGAACATATTTGAGGAGGCCAGTAAGTGCATCAGGAAGGTGACGAGTAGTCACCGACTCAAACTAACCCAAAGCTTTGTTAATGAGGTGAGATTTCAGTCATGACTTGAAGACATGGAGGGATGTTGATTAGTGAATGCTGGGGGAAGGAGTCCTACAGGTAGGGAGCCAAAAGTTAGAATGTTTCCAGATGTGAGTGCTGTCGAGACAAATGGAGCACAAAGAAGACAGTCTTTAGCAGAAGATAAGGTGTTTGAAGGCATATAGTGAGAGATTAAAGCTGACATGTAAGAGAGGGTAGAAGATTGTAGGGCATTAGATGACAGAAGGAGAATTTTATGGTTAATGCCGAGTTTGATGTAAAACCTTGAGAGGATTTCAGGAGGAGAGAGACAGAGACAGGCTTAGAAGAGAGCAAGAGAGAGAGAGAGATAACAATAGCAGTGACATTTTGAATAATTATAGAGTGTTGCGCTGGGAGTCAAGATGGCCAGTGACTTGCCCTAGTCAAGTACGGACTTGAGGTAATTAGGGCATGCATTTTAAGATGAGAAGGTTTGTACAATCTTTGTGTATCAAAAATGGGGAAACTCAAAGGCATAACTCTTTGCCTCCTATTTTACTATGGAATGCATGTTATGTCTGCAACAAATTTGTATTTGGCCTATCACTACTGCCTGGCCAATACAGAGATAAAACTAAAATACATTGTTTTTCTTTGCTATCCAATCATTTTATCTACACATTGAAGCATTGAAATCAGCCTAAGACTATTGTGTATCATATCCTTCCCTTCGCTTCTTTTTTCATCAACCAAAGCCTTTGTTATCCCCCCTTTCTTCCCACCTCCCTCAACATATCAGTTTCAGTCCAATTACCAATTTCCCTTCTACATTTTACAACTTCTCCATAACATTTCTCCACATCCCAATGACTGTCCATCAGTTTATGGTTAGATATTTTCTTCTACTATACCTTCCTACTCCTGAAAACCATTTAGCCACTTTATACTAAAGTTCTCATCCAAAATAAAATACAACTAGAAGAAATCACGCCATAAATCTGAAAACATGAAAATATTTTTTTCTACCAATAATACTACCATCTGTTTGACAAAACAAGACTACTTCTCTTTCCTATCTAAAAGTTTATTTCTTTCATCTCTTTTTTTTGGTCTGTCTTTTTTCACTGGCTTACATCGATAAAGAGTAATACAGGTGTAGCAGCCATTATTGCTCCCACTGGTGCATTCCGGCGGGACACGCATAACGTAGCCCGTAGGAGCAAGCTTCATTGACAATGTGAGTGGGGCTAACATACCAGCAGGTGCAAAAATGTCTGCTACATCTGAGTCTGAATAGTTTAAATAAATAAGCACACAACTGACTATTATATCTCCTCCAATTGATCTAATCAGTTATTTGCCCTATTGTTGCTCCACAATAACAGAGGAACAATTAATTAATATTCTCACCCCCTCCACAACTAATGTAACCCTCACCTCCGTGTTACTGCTTCTCTCATCTTGTGCTCCTTATTACCTGCTAACATCCTACCTGCTCATTCTCTTTCATATTCCCCCTTTCCAAATCTCCCTAATAAGTCTAGTCATAAGGAATCCCTCTTAATACTTTCCCTTTTGCACCAAACTGAAATAGTATAGTACCACACCATGATAAATTATCTCTCCTATAGCACCTTCATAGATGTTGTTTTACTGGTTTTGCACCTCACTGCACCAGGCCTTCCATTACCAACATTTCTGTGGTCTGTTCTTCCTCATTGATGTATATTTTTATTTATAAAAATGTTTTACCAGGAACTAATACATTGAGAGATACCTCTCGTTTTCAAGTATGTCCTGGGCACAGAGTTATAAAAAATACATGGTTACAATAAAAGAACGGGGTTATACAGTCACTTCCCAGACATTTCATGGACAGATAAAGTAGGAAAATTGGGTACAGGGGATAAAGGGCTTGTGAGTTTCTGATAGAAATAGAGCAGCTTTAACATCAACTAACATCAGCGAACGGCAGCAAACGGCTCACGCCCTTTGTCTGCCCTTCGGCTGCGCCTCAGGCTGTGCGCCTTTGGGGCAACGCAGATGTACGCTGGAGTGAACAAAAAGATCTTTCCTTTGTGTCCCCTTGGCTCATTAACATTCCAGTGGGTGGGGTTGCCGATTCCACAAACATCAAGCGCATGTTAACCCTTAGCACGCTGGTCCTGTGCAGAGGGGAGCTGTTCATTCTGTTGATTACCCTCTTTTCCACCATTCTGTCCTCTTTATTGGCATTTGGCACATTGTCATCTAAGGGGTATCATACTCTTTTCATGACAATTCCCTCAGTGCTTACATTGTAGGCACCATGGTTTACCCCATCTCTCTGCCCCACTGTCCCAAAAGATTACACATACAATATGTTCATCTTTTTCTTAACTACTTTTCCCCCACAAAAGTATATGATGCACTAATTTCATGTACCATATTTATGATGATATCACTGTATTGTACCGTTTGCCAAAACCTTTTTGCAAACATTCTTAAGTCCATTGCAGTTACCCAGATCTCCTCTTTTCATATTCAGATAGATGTCGAAATTACATGAATGACAAACATGATTCCTGTTAACTTCATGAATAAAACATTCTTTTAAATTGCATTTCTAATGTTGAGTTACATGTTTATGGGGTTATCCTTCCATAATTTCTTGTTCCATATGCCCACTCATTACCTTTTCCCTTGCATGAGTCTTTTGGTCTCAAATAGCCCTTGTCTGTCATTGTGCCCAAGATTTTATTGCATTGTGTAAAATGTAGGTACTGTAATTACAGTTTTACAATCAGATTCAGTTTATTTTATAGTTTATAATCTAAATGTCAGTAGGAACAATTTGTTGACATAAAGTAATATGAGATCTACATTATCAAGGTATTTTATGTGTGCAGCTGTGCATAATAAAAAATAAAATCCTTATAATTATAACAAATATAACATGTCTTCTATAACACTCCTTATCTGATAAAGGGGATTTTTTTCCTTCAAATTTTTGTTTTTTACTCCTAGGCATTTTTTATAGTATGATGTATTTTCCCCACTTGCCGTTTCTATTCCCAAAACTCATTATTAAGAGACTGCAACACGAAGTATCCCTGACCCTTGCATACAATTAAATGGTGCATCAGACATTGAAAAGGCCCTTTTATAAATGTATAAGATCTCCGCTAGGACCACTCCAATAATAACTGTATATAATATAAGTTCCCAAATAGGGATAGGGGACTAGTACCTAGTGCTCACTGGCACATGTGTACAGTACATTGATTATCCCATACAGTGTAGAATAAGGGTATGGAGACCCAGAGGAATGACTCACTGTTTGCTTCCACAGTCCATAGTGTGGTCCAATTGTTGTAGTTCGATGGCGTGCAGTCCACCAAGCAGGGTAAGCAGGATACAGATGAAAAAAAGGCAGTGCGCTGCCTAAAAAAGCAGGAGGAGGCTCACGGTTGCATAAAAACAACTTTATTCCATAAGTGGAGCCAGCATAACCCCTAAGAGCAACAGCAGGTAACACACCTACGCGTTTCGGGCCGTTTGCCCTTTATCAAGGTGTTATAGGCTTAACAAACCAGCCGATATATAAATACAAGCGCTGATCGAGCCAATGAGTGACGTCACGTCCCATTGTCCAATCCGCTTGTAGCTCCTACGTGCGGGGTCTCTGATAGGCTAGAGTGTGTGTTTCAATTAGAGCAAACTTTATTGAGACCATGATATGTCTCCCTAGATATCAACAAGTGTGTATAGGCTTAGTCACGGACGATATGATTGTCTGATCCTCACATCAATACACACAACTTTATAGAAACTCACAAACAACAGTAATTTTATTACTAAGCAATTTTAGCATCCTTGAGCAACTTGTGATTTTGCTCAAGGATGCTAAAATTGCTTAGTAACAAAATCATGGCTTAAACAATATGCAACTTCTCTAATCCTGAAAACACACCAATATATATCTAAAATGTGTATCTTTATTTATCATGGCATTAAAGACCATATACTTCATTTATGTGAGGGATGGGAATCGGATCAAGAGGCTGGATCAGAGGGAGGCCTACTGGATCTTTACATTGAGGACCCAGGTCCCATCTGGTCTCAATACGGATTGGGACCTAGGACACTTCCTTTGATCCAGTGGCCCTCCCTCTGTCTTATGAGTTGCCTCTTTTTCCTATTTCCATGGGACCATAAATAAATGCATAGCATGCCCATACCACATAGAAGTGGTTATTAAATAATTAATTATCACAGATGAAGTCCCCAACAATTAAAAATCTTTAGTCGCTTTAACACATTATTCTTCTTTTCTTCATTCATTCTGAAGGAAGTACCTACCCAGTACTCTTCCTCACTGACTGAATGTCGCTGGCCTTCAGTACGTGGCCTACTTCATATTGGTGTTTCATACTGTAGGTCAGAGGAAACGTTGTCACATGTGACAGGATATCATACAGTAGTTTAATGAATTGCATGTAAACAAGTATAGATTTACAAAATTTGCATAAATGTGTTGTTTGCATGAAAATATTCCACTTTAAACATTTCACAGTGAAAAGAGTAATAAAAACACCCTAATAACACTGCAGTTTTATTTACTGGTCTTAATTATTATTAGCAAATTAATTTGTTTAATTTACATTTACTTTAACCTTAATCCATTTCAGTGTTGAAGCTTGCAACACATCAAATGTTGCTTCTGTTTTCATGATCAGAATGTTCAATCTCTAGGAAGCAAGTACAGTACTGTTAATTATATTCCTATTGTAATTGTGCTTTACTGTTCCCTGGGATATTCTTTTTCATTTAAAATTAAACATTTCACCATACTGTTACCCTGGGCAAGTCACATTATCATTCTGCGGCTCAAGTATTCTTTCTTTTTGCATCATTCTACTATAGTAATATGTATAAACTACCATTACATATTTAATAATTCCTGGAGGACAGGGCATTAACTGGTTAGTAATGCCAAAGGTTCAAGAGCTGAAGGTCCAAAGCAGAGCCTAGGGCCTTTAATCGACCTGGCCATTCAGGAATTATTAATTACATAATTATAGTTTACACAATATCACATACTGTAGTAAAATGGTGCAAATGGAAAGAATACTTGAGGCATTATTCCAACACCTCCTTCCCCCAGTTTCTACTAGAGGTTTACCAATGACACACCCCTCTCCTGCTCAACTGGATGGCTGATCCGATCCTCCCGATCTCCCTCCCAGCCAACCACTTCCCCGTCCCCCCAGATGTCACTGTAATTGCTCTCCAGATCTGGCTTACTCCTCTCCACGAGTTTCAACATCACCCGCCCCTCTGGACCTCAACATCAACCACCCACCCCCATCTCACTGCCGCACATCCACCTCTCCAGTGCTCACTGCAGCATACCTGCCTGTAAGGATTCTGGTCCTGGGTTTGGCTGGAACACTTTTACAGGACTATAGAGTTCCAGGCAAATCCCTCCCTGCACTGAGCAGTCAGAACCACCTGCTCCTGCAATTACACGGCCGTTTGTTTGACACTGCCTTCTATGCAGCCCTGCCCCTATTTGCTGCCCATGCTACTTAGTGCCTGCCCTTCCCCCAGGAAGTGGCTGAACATAGACTTTCTTTCAAAGTAAATGTGCTTACCACAAGCACCTCTGTTTTGCCTGACTTGTCCTTCTTGTGCTATTGTCACTTTTTCCTGAAGCCATCATAAGGCCTTTCCTGTACCATAGCCCCAGTACTACTATTCCTGTTCCTGGCAGACTTCGCCCTCGCCGCACTGTAGTCCTCAGTGTTTCTGTGGCCTGTCTGCAGTCCTTGTTTTCCTGTGGCGTTCTCTACATCCTATTCCTGTTCCCCCTTCCAGTAGCCTTATCGTGCTACAGCACCTACACTAAAGCGCCTTCGCTGAAGTTTTTCCTGTTGCCGAATCCTGCCTGTGACCTCAACCTTCACTCCTGTGCTGCCTGCCTTGACCCCGGCTTGTCAATGGATTACCCTGCCTTCTCTAACCCTGACCAGCTATACACGACTACGGACTACGCAATCTGTACCCGGCTTCATGGTCTAAGGTCAGTGTATATCTGTCCCCACCTCAGCCCCGCGATCCGCTTCCGGTTTGTGGTGAGCCTGATCGTTACACCGCCCCTCTGACTTGGACACCCACCACTGCAGTCTGCCCCTCTGGATCTTCCAACCACCCTCTGCCCCACCTAACCGGACTGTCCCCCAGACCTCATTGTCTTCCACTCCATAGACCTTCCATCAAGTAAAGAAATCTCTGCTCTGTTTTGGCCAGGCCTTACTGCTGACTAATAATGCATATCATTTTGGCCAATTAAAGATCAGGGACTTCATTAATGCCTGGAACTATTTGTCATTTAGACAAAAACAATATATCTATATCATCAATAAATGTTTTGAAGACCATTAAATAGAATAAACATGCTTGAAAGCTTTCAAATATCAAAATTGCTGTGAATTACAGTTGAAGCCACACAAGAAACTGAAAACATAACAAAGGAAAGGAAATAAGGGGGGGGGGGTGTCCTGCTATTTTACCATCAACATTATCAATGTCGGACTTCTACATTTCATTTACTCATGGAAACACATTCCAACAGCTGAAATTACTATAAAGAGTAGTACACAATAGATTACATATATGACTTCTTGTAAAAAACAAAATAGATAACACAAGTACTTTTTTTTTTTTGCCCAATTTGCAGAAACAATAAGGGCAACGTTTACTGAATGTGCAACCTGTGCTTATGTATTTTATAAAAGTTTGATTTACAGCAGATGCTCATTTTTAAATTCGGACTCTACAGTATGAGGCCAATTTAGATTTCTACAAACCATGATTGTAAAAGAAAACAAATAATAGCTTTTGAGAATCAAAACAGTGACATGACAAGATGAACCCATGTAACCTGCAGCGCAGTACAATGGGATAAGAGGATGATAACAGTAAAATGACTGTGTTAATATACACTGGTACAGTAGACAATGAAGGCTCCACTCCAAGAGATTTTTACAAAGCTACTAAGCTGCAACGAACCATGGATTTTTCTCAGTCAAGAGAAGAAGCGGTATTTTGCAGTGCTACAACACAATGTACCATGTCCAAGTAGTGATTTCATGAAAAAATAAATACGATCTGCCATTCAGTTTAGGATTCATAGATTACAAAAATCATTTGATTCTGTGCACACCTTAAGACAAAGTGTTCAAGAAGCATACATTGATATTATAATGAACATTTAAGAGAATGTTACGTTAACACTTAGAGTGCTGTATATGAAGACACAAGCAAGATAAGATTAATCAAGGATGTGCCACAGGGAGAACCATGTCACCAAAGCTTTTCACAGAAACACTTGTAAAATTGTCAAGGACATTTTATTGGGAAGAAAATGGAATCAAATTCAATGATGAATACTTGTCATCTACAATTTGCAGAAGAAATAGTTGTTTCTGACACAAGTCCTGAATGCCTCCAGCAACAAATCAGAAAACTTTTTCCTGAAGAAGGTTCCCCCTGGTGACCGAAACATTGCGCTAATGTTTGCATGTTTGCATTAAATATAAATAAACATTTATTACTTTTTTCTACCCGTACACGTTCTGTGCTGGAATTTTGATCACATGTGCACCTGTGATCTAAATGTCTAAATTAACTATATACAGTATATACAGCTCAACACCGTTATAACGCAATCCGTTACAATGTGAATCCGCTTATAACGCGATGCAAGCGTGGCTCCTAATTTTCATATTTATGAACACTTTACAACACGATTATTGGTGTCTTAAATACTGTATTGTACAATGCATACAATTGTACATTGTATTTCTAACACGATCCGCTTGTATCGTGATGTGAGTCTTTGGACCCAAAACACAGCGTTATAACGGAGATTGAGTTGTGTGTATATATATATATATATATATATATCTCATACATTATTTAAGTTATGGTGGGTGAAAAAGGTGACAAAAAACCTTCACCGTTAGCATATAGTCAATTAAAAATATCACTTATGAGCACATTCACATGTCTTAGAAAGTCTGCAACACTGCATTTCACCATTATCACCTAGCATATAGTACTTCCACCGCAGCAAGAGATTCTGGGAAATGACATGCAAATGATCAGACAATTTCACCTTTTGCCTAAAATCCATTTTTACATGGAACCCTTATAAGCAATGGGATTAGATGCAAAGCCAGTGAAACCACTCACAGACAGCTGTTTCAACCCAAAGGGGAGTGGGAGCCTGGCTGGGGAACCCCTTTTTCTCCTCTTGCATTAGGGACTGTGCCTCACATTCACCGTTATGGCTCATTCTACATGGTTATGTATTTTGGATTCCACACTTTACCTGGACTCACTTTTTGAGAAATCACCTCATGCTTAGCTTCAGGACTTTGTTAATTCGGAAATGTCATCAGCTACTACTATTAATACTAATTAATACTATCAATAATGTCTATCATGAATGCTTGCAGTTTATTCCATCATCTTATGTATGAGTTGTCTCTGTTTTCTCATTGACATGTATGTTGGATTGAGTTCAATTATTACCTTAGACTGTGTGTATTTCGTCCCTTTTAAACGGCAGGTTATTAGTCTCCCCTAGGTTTATCACTAGTGGAGTACCTTAACATTGTGCTATTATATCAGTCTGTTATTTCCAGTGTTTACAGTGTGGTTTTGTCCCTCGAGGAGTTAGTTTGGAGTCCCCCTCCATTTTACTTTTTCTCCCCCTGTTTTTAATTGTTTATATCTAATAAAATGTGTATCACTGTTCTTGGTAAACCTGTGTGCTCCCCTTGGGAATCTTCTTTGTTGTTGTGATGTAATCTATATTCCTGGATCACCGCTAGTGACAATTATATTATAGTAAATCCGATAGCTTTTGGGTACCAGTTATTCTTGGCGTGCGTGCGGTATTCTGTGTGTTTGTGATATACAGATACAGCGGCCGTTATTTGAACAAATCACGGCGCCGTTTTCGTGGGCACTGCTGTACTCCACGCGGCATTAACGCCGCCAATCGCCCCAGGCACACGTGTTTATCGCGGTTGCTTTGTTTGAATTTCATGGATTGTGTGCAATTAAATGCAATGAAATGAATGAATTGTAATGTGTACAGTACTGTGCTACTGTGCCAATTTCAGGTGTTTAAAAGCCAGAACACTAAAATGCCATTTTCTGCACACCATGCGCTCGCGTCTAAGGGCGGTACGGTTGGAAGAAATTGCGCGCCATCACATGGGTATTCCGAGGTATACACTGCGTGAAGTGTTTCAATAACGGCCGCTGCATCTGTATATATGCCCATTGATTGAGTACTGTATTTGAAGAGTTAAATGATTTGGGACTATGAAAGAGGGCACTATGTGGACCAACACACAACTATGTATCCCTTGAGAAAATAACTTAGGCGTTCCGAAACACATTGGGTTGCTTTGGTAACTGCCTCGGTACGCCACTGACATCACCCCTGTGACATCAACATGTTGTACCCTTCTGGAGTTCTGAACCGACAGACGTCGGCAAGAGAGCAGTGAGGGAGCCAACAGACGCCCCATCTGCGGACAAGGGGATCTGTCCCTGCACCAGCCAAGAGGAGTTTATTTATTCTGTTTTTTAGAGAAACATTTGTGAGTATAATTCTTACACATGTACAGTATAACATATTTTTTACCTGATTAAAGTTTTCTTCACCATGGAAATGGTTTTCTAAAGAAAGGCATTTGTAAAGAAACAAAGGGAGGATCATTTACACTGGCGCTGCACCTAAACATGTGACACATTGGACACCATAATTTAACCACTTATTAAGTGGGAATTACTGTTATTATTATTACTACTGATTTTTCTTTTAAGCACACATAAAACCTTGCTTGTTAAATATATACATACCTATCTAGATACATTCATATTCGTGATATATAATAATTAATCAGTTGCATCCTTCCTTAGTTTGGGTATTTGAGTAACTACATAGGTGATTAGAGATAAAGGGCCTCATGCAGTAAGCGGCGCAAAGGCACTTTTCGCCCGTTTTGCCCCAAAATGCATACCCTGATTCAGTAAGGTGCGAAAACTTGTCGAAAAGCATAAAAACGCCAAGTTTGATGGGGTTTTTTTTTTTTCGCCATCTGCGCGGCGAAAAAGGAACTCGCCATGTTTTGAAACCTGCTCAATTCTAGTAGTGGCAAGTAGCTTTGCACCACTCTAGAATTGAGATTTTCACGGCAATCCGTCTCGCCCCAAAAAGTTGACAAGTTGCTGGGGAGAGGCTGCGGATGAGCGGCGGAACGGCACTTAGAAAAAATCAGGCCTTTTTCCTGCCTGGGATTGATGCCGAGGTCTCCGGAGCTGATACCATTAATACCAGCACCGGAGCCCCCCGGCATGCATCCGAGGCAGGAAAAATGCATTTAAAGGCCACTTCATTAACTTTGCGGCTAACCGCTAAGGCAATGAAGGGTTTAACCAGCCATGCCAGGTTTATTTTGGGTAGCGGGGGTGGGTGAAGGGAGTATTTGTCCCTTGGTGGTTGTTTAGGGCTTGCGGGGGGGTTGCGGGTGCACTTAACCCCTTCATGACCTTAGCGGTTAATACCGCTACGGTCATGAAGTGGTTAAGCCCTCCCGCTACCCACCCGCAAGCCCTAAACAACCAGCGTTGGGGCTAATACCCACTTCGGCCACCCCCGCTACCCACAATAAAAAAATACACACACAACAGCCCCACACTAAATAAATAAATATATATATATATAAATAAATATATATATATATATATATATATAAATATATATTACACCAACAACCCCTATACCCCCCTAACATACACATATATGCAGATCAATAATACTATAGGCCGGCGGGGGCCCTCGGGTGTTACCCGCGGGCCTACAGTACCAATTCTGTGCCCCACCAAATTAATGTCAAAACACATACATACTTATAAAGAAATACCCCCCCCCCTAACACATACAGTATAGTAATGGGCACAATTACTATTATCCACAAATGGATAATAGTGCATTTGCCCATTTAAAATACATAAAGAACAATAAATACAATAAATACATATTGCACTCACCCATGTCCGGCTGCCACGATGAAGGCCATCCTCATCTTCATCACCGTCCATGCCCCTTCCGATGCTGCAAAACATAAACAAGAATAAAAACAGCCAATATAATGTCCCTTAACCCCTTAATCTACATCCCTACTCTGATTGGCTCTAGTAGACCATGTGAAAGAGGCTTTGGGGAGAACGAATGTGACGTCATTTAAAGTCTGCCACATGTTACTAGAGCCAATCAGAGTTGGGATGCATTTCCCACGCTCTGATTGGCTACCATACCATGTGAGGCCGGCCATCTTTCTTTTCATGACATCATCTTAAAGGCAATTGAAGCACAGCCATTCTGATTGGCTGGCGTCATTGCCTTTAAATGAACTCATCAAAATTATTTTTCCCCCCAAAATCACATGGTTTTCACGGTCCTATCAGGCCGTGGGAACCATATGACGACAATGTGATGTCATAGGCCTATAAAAGCCGATGTCGTCTCATTTTGAAGGCAGACGCCGAGGAGGAAGGACCTCCTACCAAAGAAAAAAGGCCAGGGCATTGCCGAAGAAGAGAAGAAGACCCCGGAAGAGAGCGGAAGAAGATACAAGAAAGAAGAATACAGATGAAGATGGATTACAAATAGAAGACCCCTGGATTGTTATGGTTTATTATTTTATGGTTTATTATTTTATGGGTTCCTTTGCGTGGATTGGTTCGAGAGTAAGGTGTTCAACGGGAGTCGGTGAGTTGGTAAAGTAATGTAAGTGAACAAAAGAAATGGTTTATTTTTAACTTGTACATGTTTTTTTTTTTTTTTTTGACATGTCATTTTTTTTTTTTAAAGATCATTTTTTACCACTGTATGTATGTATGTATGTATGTATGTATGTATGTATGTATGTCTAGATCAATATATACATACAGGGTAAGAAATTGTTTGGTAGGAAATGCTTGTTTTGCTATCTTTAAAATGATTTTGACTATGCTGATATGCATAAATGTGTGTGTTATGTATTTTGGAATTAGATAGATGTAATTTTTGGTGTTGTATGCTGTACTTTAGGTCATGGTGAGGCTTGCTTTGGTATAGTGTATTTTTTTGGTACATATATTTTGTCTGATGTTAACTTGTTCTGTTTAACGATTGAAATAGTTAATTGTGTAATTGTTATGGATGGTATTGTAATTGTTTTGTGATTTGATTAATGAATGTTAATTGATTTATGGTGACTTGCTTGGTTTAAATAGTATACTTGTTTGGATTTAATGGTATTTTGTTTGGAATATTTTATTGGTAACATTGATTGGCAGAGTGTACATGGTGCATAGATTGTATGCATCATGTATACAATGTAAATTCAATGTTTTGATTGGCATTTGATGCTTTTGATTGGAAGATGAGATTTGATTTTTTTAGGAAATAGGATTTTATTGTACTGTGGCTGATATGGAGAAGTGGTATTTTTAGTAGAGCATGTTTTTGATAACCCTTAAACATTTCTTTGTATATTGGTTCATCATGTGTATATATATTATATATATATATATATATATATATGTGTATATATATAGTTGCATGATGCATGATGAAGCCACTGTACAAATGAATGGGTGAAGGGTGGGTATCGGGCCAGGGTGGCTTAACCCCTTAATTACCTTTGCGGTT